>NC_068425.1:36707903-36710403 GCF_023373465.1 Oncorhynchus keta | reverse complement strand
CTGGTCCGCAGCCTGAGGGAGAGCCCAGAACCGGGCTCTGGATCACCTCTTCCTGGGAGCGACAGCAGCTCCATCTTACCTGACTCTGTGGCTCTACCTAAGTTGGTCAAGGAGGCGGTGGGAGCTCCAGTGGAGGGTTCAGGGGGATGTTTGGGGGTTCGACGGGGGAACCTCTGGGCAGGTGTGGACCCAGCCTCGTTGGACCTAGTGTCTGGCCGGTTGGCGTATGCCTGGAGCCATCTCCACCGGCTGATCAGGTTGGGCCGACCCCAGAGGAGTAGCTTGGGGCTGGGCAGGACAGGCAACATAAACTGCCAGCATCTGCAACCTGGAGAATAACACACTTAACATAATAATAATAATAATATGCCATTTAGCAGACGCTTTTATCCAAAGCGACTTACAGTCATGTGTGCATACATTCTACGTATGGGTGGTCCCTGGAATCGAACCCACTACCCTGGCGTTACAAAGCGCCATGCTCTACCAACTGAGCTACAGAAGGACCCAGGTTCACAGCTCGTATCCTCCAACAACGAGTCAAACAGACAGATACATAGACAGACGGGATGGATGATACATCAGGCTACTTGACAGACGGGATGGATGATACACCAGGGCTACTAGACAGACGGGATGGATGATACATCAGGCTACTTGACAGACGGGATGGATGATACATCAGGCTACTTGACAGACGGGATGGATGATACATCAGGCTACTTGACAGACGGGATGGATGATATACATCAGGCTACTTGACAGACGGGATGGATGATACATCAGGCTACTTGACAGACGGGATGGATGATGCATCAGGCTACTTGACAGACGGGATGGATGATACATCAGGCTACTAGACAGACGGGATGGATGATGCATCAGGCTACTTGACAGACGGGATGGATGATGCATCAGGCTACTTGACAGACGGGATGGATGATGCATCAGGCTACTTGACAGACGGGATGGATGATACATCAGGCTACTAGACAGACGGGATGGATGATACATCAGGCTACTTGACAGACGGGATGGATGGCATCAGGCTACTTGACAGACGGGATGGATGATACATCAGGCTACTGACAGACGGGATGGATGATACATCAGGCTACTTGACAGACGGGATGGATGATACATCAGGCTACTTGACAGACGGGATGGATGATACATCAGGCTACTTGACAGACGGGATGGATGATACATCAGGCTACTTGACAGACGGGATGGATGATACATCAGGCTACTTGACAGACGGGATGGATGATACATCAGGCTACTTGACAGATGGGATGGATGATACATCAGGCTACTTGACAGACGGGATGGATGATACATCAGGCTACTTGACAGACGGGATGGATGATACATCAGGCTACTTGACAGACGGGATGGATGATACATCAGGGACAGACGGGATGGATGATACATCAGGCTACTAGACAGGCGGGATGGATGATACATCAGGCTACTTACATACGTCCAATGGTTGTTTACAGGGAGCTACTGGTCTAGAATAAAACGTAAAGCCTAGAACAGTGATGGGACGTTCTCTGAGTCATCCCTCTTAACCAGTCACGAATGGAAATCATAGGGAATGTGTGAATTTTATAATTTATGAATTTTGTAATTTATGAATTTTTGTAATTTATGAATTTGTAATGAATACATGTGTAATTTTTTCCCTGGTACCTAATGAAATGAGGTTTCATTCAAAACCAGAGTGATTGTATGTCTGTGTCCCTATTGGCACCCTATTCTTAGGTATTTAGTGCACTATTTCCATAGGACTCTGGTCCAAAGTAGTACTAGGCAATAGGGTGCCTTTTGGGATGCCCTTCTGTGTCTTATGCTGTATGGCTGATTGGTGACAGTATAATAGGCAGGGTACACTCCCAGTTCAGGGACAGACAGTGTAACAGCAGGGTACACTCCCAGTTCAGAGACAGACAGTGTAATAGGCAGGGTACACTCCCAGTTCAGAGACAGACAGTGTAATAGGCAGGGTACACTCCCAGTTCAGAGACAGACAGTGTAATAGGCAGGGTACACTCCCAGTTCAGAGACAGACAGTGTAACAGCAGGGTACACTCCCAGTTCAGAGACAGACAGTGTAACAGCAGGGTACACTCCCAGTTCAGAGACAGACAGTGTAATAGGCAGGGTACACTCCCAGTTCAGAGACAGACAGTGTAATAGGCAGGGTACACTCCCAGTTCAGAGACAGACTGTGAGACGGCAGGGTACACTCCCAGTTCAGAGACAGACTGTGTAATAGGCAGGGTACACTCCCAGTTCAGAGACAGACAGTGTAATAGGCAGGGTACACTCCCAGTTTAGGGACAGACTGTGAGACGGCAGGGTACACTTGAGGTTAAAATAAAAAATGTAATAAAATGTTATTTGTCACATGCACTATGTAAAGGGAGCACCATATCAATGTGGAGCTATAAACAGGAAGTACCAGGTTAGATGATACAAATGATAATAATAAGGT
>NC_068425.1:36680423-36707803 GCF_023373465.1 Oncorhynchus keta | reverse complement strand
CTGTGATATAACGCAGCAGAAGTCATGCTTGATTGACAGCATGGCCAATGTTGAATGTTTATCCTTCTAAGCTTGGAAAAGAGACCCTTAAACCCAGACTTTGATCACACACTCTCTCCACTGGCACGCTAGTGATCTGCTTTGCAATGCAGCAGTAAGCTGCTGAGTTCTTCCAAACCACTCGTTGTTGAATTTGCGATTTCCAACTTGTTGTGTAATGTTTGTGTCCAATGGACGACGAGCACCGATATGTTTTTATCTATAATTTCTCTTCATCATTTCTTGGGTTGAAAAAGATTTGTCAGTAGATTGTGAACTTGACTCATGATGATGACTGCTAGCTGAGATTTTAAAGGTATGACGTTGACATGATCAGTCCAATCAGAGCTACTGTAGATATAACGTGATTTGACGTAATTTGATCTGTGGCCAAATCCCCATGATCCTTATTGGACGGGCACTTCTAATGGGGCGACAACTAGAGGAGTTCATTCATCTAATGAATTCTAAGGGGCTGGAATTTTTTGAGCTCTCTCCATCGTAAGATTTTGCGATGACACGGTGTCCCCATGAGTGACATAACTTTGAGCCAATCACGGCGCAACTAGAGAAGATTACCCAACCCGGATGCTCTGTATTTTCCGCTGGCCCCCCCCCCACCACAGAAAGCACTGAGCTGAAACACCTGCATTTTGACGCTGCCTTTCTCAAGAAACCAAAAAAGAGACCATGTTTATATGCAACTTTATTCACTCAATACTGTTTTTTTTTATAAATATACATTTTTTACACTGTTTGCAAACTGACATGTGACACGTATTTAATGCCAAAGTAACATGCAAAACAGGCAATAAAAAAAGGTGGGGCTGAATAACAGGCCCTGAATAACAGGCTGACACTGACTGACGCTAATGCACTGACGCTAATGCACTGACGCTAATGCACTGACTGACGCTAATGCACTGACGCTAATGCACTGACTGACGCTAATGCACTGACGCTAATGCACTGACGCTAATGCACTGACTGACGCTAAATGCACTGACGCTAATGCACTGACTGACGCTAATGCACTGACTGATGCTAATGCACTGACGCTAATGCACTGACGCTAATGCACTGACTGACGCTAATGCACTGACTGATGCTAATGCACTGACGCTAATGCACTGACGCTAATGCACTGACTGACGCTAATGCACTGACTGATGCTAATGCACTGACGCTAATGCACTGACTGACGCTAAATGCACTGACGCTAATGCACTGACTGACGCTAATGCACTGACTGATGCTAATGCACTGACGCTAATGCACTGACGCTAATGCACTGGCACTGACGCTAATGCACTGACTGATGCTAATGCACTGACGCTAATGCACTGGACGCTAATGCACTGACTGGCTAATGCACTGACTGATGCTAATGCACTGACGCTAATGCACTGACTGACGCTAAATGCACTGACGCTAATGCACTGACGCTAATGCACTGACGCTAATGCACTGACTGATGCTAATGCACTGACGCTAATGCACTGACGCTAATGCACTGACGCTAATGCACTGACGCTAATGCACTGACTGATGCTAATGCACTGACGCTAATGCACTGACGCTAATGCACTGACTGACGCTAATGCACTGACGCTAATGCACTGACGCTAATGCACTGACGCTAATGCACTGACGCTAAATGCACTGACGCTAATGCACTGACGCTAATGCACTGACGCTAATGCACTGACGCTAATGCACTGACGCTAATGCAGTGTTAGTTTGAATGTAAACAGTCCCCCAAGGAAGAGAAACCATAGATCACCGGCCTCTAAAAGGAGAAAGGGTCGTAGCTCTTGGCTGGAGCTCAAACATCTGGTCCCGTGTTCTAAAAGCGTCTCAGACTACTGCTGGTCTAGGATCAGGTCCCCCTGTCGTTGTAATCTCTTTCATGATGATTATAAGGATTAGAACTGATCCTGAACACAGCCCAGGCCAAGACTGGTTACTTTCAGTTTCATTTCCTGAGATCTTCATGGTGAGTCCTGCCCCCAGTTATGACACCACACACACACACACACACACACACACACACACACACACACACACACACACACACACACACGCACACATATATACACACACACACACACATATATATACACACACACACATATATACACACACACAACATATATACACACACACACACACACATATATACACACACACACACATATATGCACACACACATTCCCCTTAACAACAGTTGTTATTCTGAGAACACACATTCCCCTTAACAACAGTTGTTATTCTGAGAACACACATTCCCCTTAACAACAGTTGTTATTCTGAGAACACACATTCCCCTTAACAACAGTTGTTATTCTGAGAACACATTCCCCTTAACAACAGTTGTTATTCTGAGAACACACATTCCCCTTAACAACAGTTGTTATTCTGAGAACACACATTCCCCTTAACAACCCTCAGAATCAGGTTATAACAAGGATCTTATTGAAGACATTTACAGTTAAAGTCGGGAGTTTACATACACCTTAGCTAAATACATTTAAACGCAGTCTTTTTATAATTCCTGACATTTAATCCTAGTAAAAATTCCCTGTTTTAGGTCAGTTAGGATCACCACTTTATTTTAAGAATGTGAAATGTCAGAATTATAGTAGAGAATGATTCATTTCAGTTTTTATTTCTTTCATCGCATTCCCAGAAGTACCATTTGCGACGAAGCTTTAACTACCTGACATGTCTTGAGATGTTGCTTCAATATATCCACATAATTTTCCCTCCTCATGTTGCCATCTATTTTGTCCCTCCTGCAGCAAAGCACCCCCAGAACATGATGCTGGCAAACTCGTGCTTCACGGTTGGGATGGGGTTCTTCGGCTTGCAAGCCTCCCCCTTTTTCCTCCAAACATAACGACGGTCAGTATGGCCAAACAATTGTACTTTTGTTTCATCAGACCAGAGGACATTTTTATCACCTCTAACAGGTCTGATTGGTGACCAGTCTAGTAACTCCTTTATCACCTCTAACAGGTCTGATTGGTGACCAGTCTAGTAACTCCTTTATCACCTCTAACAGGTCTGATTGGTGACCAGTCTAGTAACTCCTTTACCACCTCTAACAGGTCTGATTGGTGACCAGTCTAGTAACTCCTTTATCACCTCTAACAGGTCTGATTGGTGACCAGTCTAGTAACTCCTTTACCACCTCTAACAGGTCTGATTGGTGACCAGTCTAGTAACTCCTTTACCACCTCTAACAGGTCTGATTGGTGACCAGTCTAGTAACTCCTTTATCACCTCTAACAGGTCTGATTGGTGACCAGTCTAGTAACTCCTTTATCACCTCTAACAGGTCTGATCGGTGACAGTCTAGTAACTCCTTTATCACCAGGTGCTAAAGGAGAAACAAAAGTAACATATGCAAAACAGTCTAGACAAAAAGAGGGTTTATAACAAGAACCTGAATTACTGGTTGTTACTGACAGACACTAAAGCAGCTAGTTTGAATGGAATTAGTCCCCCAAAGAGGAGAAACCGTAGCTCACCGGTCCTTAAAAGGAGGAAAGATTGGCCCTTGGCTTTAGCTCAAACATCTGGGTCTCAGACTACAGCTGGTCTAGGATCAGGTGCCCCTGTCTATGTAATCTCTTTCATTATGATTATAAGGATTGAAACTGATCCTAGATAAAAGCTCCAACTCGGAGACGCTTCATGAATCGAAGAGGCAGGAAGTAGGGAAGAACTGTGTGGTATGGAACACAGCCCAGGACTAGGATTACTTTCAGTATCATTTCCTGAACACTGGGCTCTTCATGGGAAGTCCTGCCCCCAGATTAAATAACGATACACACACACAGGCAGCAAAGCTTGCAGATCATCAAATCAACTTCTCACACGGCCTCATACAGATCTACAGGGACATCGAGCACCAGAGAAATAGAGATGACATTTATTTAAAAACACCAGGTACAGTAAAAACGTTTTATGATGTGATTTTTGTCATCTAGTCTGTCTTTACTAAACAAGTTAGATCTAGTCTGTCTTTACTAAACAAGTTAGATCTTGTCTGTCTTTACTAAACAAGTTAGATCTAGTCTGTCTTTACTAAACAAGTTAGATCTAGTCTGTCTTTACTAAACAAGTTAGATCTAGTCTGTCTTTACTAAACAAGTTAGATCTAGTCTGTCCTTACTAAACAAGTCAGATCTAGTCTGTCTTTACTAAACAAGTTAGATCTAGTCTGTCTTTACTAAACAAGTTAGATCTAGTCTGTCTTTACTAAACAAGTTAGATCTAGTCTGTCTTTACTAAACAAGTTAGAGCTAGTCTGTCCTTACTAAACAAGTTAGATCTAGTCTGTCTTTACTAAACAAGTTAGATCTGGTCTGTCTTTACTAAACAAGTTAGATCTAGTCTGTCTTTACTAAACAAGTTAGAGCTAGTCTGTCCTTACTAAACAAATTAGATCTAGTCTGTCCTTACTAAACAAGTCAGATCTAGTCTGTCTTTACTAAACAAGTTAGATCTGGTCTGTCTTTACTAAACAAGTTAGATCTAGTCTGTCTTTACTAAACAAGTCAGATCTAGTCTGTCCTTACTAAACAAGTTAGATCTGGTCTGTCTTTACTAAACAAGTCAGATCTAGTCTGTCTTTACTAAACAAGTCAGATCTAGTCTGTCCTTACTAAACAAGTTACATCTAGTCTGTCCTTACTAAACAAGTTAGATCTAGTCTGTCCTTACTAAACAAGTTAGATCTAGTCTGTCCTTACTAAACAAGTTAGATCTAGTCTGTCCTTACTAAACAAGTCAGATCTAGTCTGTCTTTACTAAACAAGTTAGATCTAGTCTGTCCTTACTAAACAAGTTAGATCCTAGTCTATCTTCATCAACAGTTCAGTCAGTTGTCTTTACTTAACAAGTCTGTCCCCCTCCATCTACACCTCATCTTACCTTGCTTGCTGTTTGGGGTTTTAGGCTGGTTTCTGTACAGCACTTTGAGATATCAGCTGATGTACTTGAAAGAGACTATAAATAAATTTGATTTGATTTGATTGAAGTGGATTTAACAAGTGACATCAATAAGGGATCATATCTTTCACCTGGATTCACCTGGTCAGTCTATGTCATGGAAAGAGCAGTTCTTCCTAATGTTTTATCCACTCAGTGAATATTTATATACTTTTTATATGAAGTTTTGAGAATAATAAAGCAGTACTATCAAAATGTATTAACTTTTAATAAGGTGACTGATTGTGGCTGAAAATATATACATTATCAACCCATTTTTTCTGCATTAAAACATGGTACATGCAAGAGACAGATTTTTCCTGCTGTTTGGTGACGTTCACTTTTAACTTTAACAGGTATATGTGTTTAAACGGCTTAAACCTTATAACTTTAACAGGTGTACTGTTTTGTAACTATTTAAACCTGGCATTCATTGTCATGTAGTTACATTTTTTTAAATGTCCCTTTAAGTTTCATGTTCCTGGATCCTTCAGGAGATTCTATTTCAAACTAACACTTGACTCATCCAGGTGTGGTCCCAAATCACACCCTATTCCCCATTGGGTCCTGTTCAAAAGAAGGGCACTATATAGGGAATAGGGTGGCATTTGGGACTCACTTAGAGTGTATTGTCCGTTGATGGAAGTGCTGCCAAATTCTTTGAAGTGAAAATGTGCTCAAACCTGCCTGGCTGTTCATGTTGATGACGTTTCATGATAATCGTCAAGAGGGCTCACGTTACTAGGTTACCACAGTTATTTCAGGCCAACGATAACAACTGTCCTATTGTCACTAGTAGAAAGAGGAGGCAGGGAAGCGCTACTGAGGTACACAATAGTACATTCTGGGAGACAGAAGGGGCTCTTTGGTAAAAGGGGTGAATTGGTCATCAAAAAGAAAGGAGGACCAAGGCATCTTCATATAATTAATTCAAATGCCTTTATTTGTAGGTTCAATAGAAACAAAGTTTGAAAAATCCGACGTGTTTCGGCTGCATGGCCTTCGTCAGGGATTTGCTTTCGTCAGATTTTTAAAACTTTGTTTCTATTGAACATGCCCTACAAATAAAGGCATTTTAATTAATGATATGAAGTTGCCTTGGTCCTCCTTTCTTTTTGATGTCCTATTGTCACGTTCCACAGCAAGGAAACCAAATATGTCACGGAAACAGAAGGGGGAACTAACAAAGAGTCACTGACAGCAACCAGAATGAAACGGGTTTTAGGAGGGTTCTGAAAGACACTCATGGGGTGACTAGTAACAACAACGGGAGCCTAAAAGACACCCACCATGAGACCCACTAAATTCACCAAGAACAGGCAAACAAAATGAAAACACACACAAACTTAAAGACATGAAGTAAACCACAACTAGAGGTTAACCCTTCCCATCTCTAAAGACAACTAAAGTTAACCCTTCATCTCTAAAGACAACTAAAGGTGTTAACCCTCGACACCTATCAAGACAACTAAAGGTGTTAACCCTCGACATCTATCAAAGACAGCTAGAGGAGTTAACCTCCCATCTATCAAGACAACTAAAGGTGTTAACCTCACATCTATCAAGACAACTAGAGGTTAACCTCCATCTATCAAGACAACTAGAAGTTAACCCTCCATCTATCAAGACAACTAGAGGAGTTAACCCTCCACATCTATCAAGACAACTAGAGGAGTTAACCCTCCCATCTATCAAGACAACTCTCTAAAGACAACTAGAGGAGTTAACCTCCACATCTATCAAGACAACTAGAGGAGTTAACCCTCTATCAAGGCACTAGAGGTTAACCCCCACATCTATCAAGACAACTAGAGGAGTTAGCCCTCCACATCTATCAAGACAACTAGGGGTAACCCTCCACATCTATCAAGACAACTAGAGGAGTTAACCTCCCCATCTATCAAGACAACTAGAGGAGTTAACCCTCACATCTCTCAGACAACTAGATAAGTTAACCCTCCACATCTATCAAGACAACTAGAGGTTAACCCTCCACATCTGTCAAGACAACTAAAGGTGTTAACCCTACATCTATCAAAGACAACTATTATCTACCAAGACAACTGGGAGTTAGCACTCTCCCAGACACCTAAATTATCACATCTGGACAACTAAGCCGCCCACATCTTAAATATCACCTGGACAACTAAAGCCCTCCCACTCTTAAATATCACCAACTAAAGGGTTAACCCTCCACATCTATAAATAAAGGTGTTAACCCTCACCTGACCTTTGAAGCACTTGGCCAGCCGCTCTTAAATATCACCTGGGCTCTTAAATATCACGTGGGCCCAGCCACTCTTAAATATCAAATATCCCACGTGGGCCAGCCGCTCTTAAATATCACGTGGACCAGCCACTCTTAAATATCACGTGGACCAGCCCATCTCTTAAATATCCGTGGGCCAGCCGCTCTTAAATATCACCTGGACCAGCCACTCTTAAATATCCCCACGTGGGCCCAGGCCTCTTAAATATCACGTGGGCTCTTAAATATCACCTGGGCCAGCCGGCTCTTAAATATCACCTGGGCAGACACTCTTAAATATCACCTGGGCCAGCACTCTTAAATATCACGTGGGCTCTTAAATATCACCTGGGCCAGACACTCTTAAATATCACCTGGGCCAGACACTCTTAAATATCACCTGGGCCAGCCGCTCTTAAATATCACCTGGGTCACAGACACTAAGCAGATGTTAATATCACCTGGTGCTTCTAGTTCCGACAATGCTAATAAATATCACCTTCCAAAACAGTCTTACACAGTGTTAAATATCACCTGGGCCAGACACTCTTAAAGATATCACCTGGGCCAGACAAAGTGGCATAGTTAAATATCACCTGGATGCCGATGATATAGGTACCGGCTCTATGAGATGAATAATGTGGGTATAAGTGACATTATACCATGTTTTAAAGTGGCAGCATAATTTCCCTCTTAAATATCACCTGGGCCAGCCACTCACTCTGTTTAAATCTGATGGCCTGGATGCTGTTTTCAGTCTCTCTCTTAAATATCACCTGGGCCAGGCAGTGGCTCTTAAATATCACCTGGGCCTGGAGGGCGGTGGTTTGCTCTTAAATATCACCTGGGCCAGGTTGACACTCTTAAATATCACCTGGGCCAGCCGCTTTGTGAGTGCTTTTGGTGAAATATCACCTGAGGCGCTGCTGCGCTCTTAAATATCACCTGGGCCAGAACTTAAAACTCTTAAATGTCCCACAATGTGGATAGGCCAGCCGCTCTTAAATATCACCTGGTTGCCAGTGTGAGGTTCCACCAACTCTTAAATATCACCTGGGCCAGACACTCTTAAATATCACCGTGGCCCGCAGTCGTGGGCAGGGAGTACAGCCACTCTTAAATAGGTGACACCAATTGGTTGCCCTACGTGACTTAACATCAACCTCAAAATATAAAAATATCATTAAACAGCCCGTAACACTTTTGCCAGTGTTGTGATGTTGTGGAACAGCCACATTAGTCACTCCAATGCCATAAAGGTCAGACCTCTTAACAGAGGTAACTTATAACTGTATATGGAAGGTAACTTCATTTTCTCTATCACCATGAACTGTATTGTTTAATTGTTTAATGCTCTCTCCCTCTCTCCCCCTCCTCTCTCCCTCCCCCAGGGTACCATGGTTCAACATTGAACAATATGAAGGAGCTGAGAGATTCTAGTTTTGGTCGTCCCTCACCCAGGCACGGACTCAAGCTCCTTTTCTGGTTCGCCAACGATTACATCGTCATGAAAAATGGCAACCAGATGTTTGCAAATTACGACCCCAAGAGGGAGACTTTGGTTTCCATCATTTCCGCAACAGACTTGAGTGTGAAAACAATGTCTGCAAGAAGCTGCTTTCTGATGATGGCTACCCATTCTATGAGGTGGGCAACCTCCACCTCCCAGCATCTGATTCCATGCCTGAGTACGTCAGGAGGACAACACTGGTAACATAGATACCAGCAACATGGACCGGACCTCATCATCAGTATGCGTCCAGACAGGATAGTGGATAAGGTCTATGTGACCCAGCACGAGGACCTGAGGAACTTCGACCCGGTCAACACCTATCGCATCAGCAGGGGTTGCTCATGACCATACGTGGCCATTCATTGAGTAACTTCCTGGAACAGGCGGCTATAACAACCATGAGCAAAATGTAATTATTGATCTGGGCATCGTCCCCAGGGAGTCTGGGGATACCAGGATTAATATAGAAGTTGAATCCAGAGCTCCACACTGCAGGCTTCTGGGAAAGCTACTGTACCATACTGTAACCAGGCTTCTGGGAAAGCTACTGTACCATACTGTAACCAGGCTTCTGGGAAAGCTACTGTACCATACTGTAACCAGGCTTCTGGGAAAGCTACTGTACCATACTGTAACCAGGCTTCTGGGGAAGCTACTGTAACCAGGCTTCTGTACTGTACCATACTGTAACCAGGCTTCTGGGAAAGCTACTGTACCATACTGTAACCAGGCTTCTGGGAAAGACTTCTGGGAAAGCTACTGTACCATACTGTAACCAGGCTTCTGGGAAAGCTACTGTACCATACTGTAACCAGGCTTCTGGGAAAGCTACTGTATCATACTGTAACCAGGCTTCTGGGAAAGCTACTGTATCATACTGTAGATCAGTGTCCTTTAGTCCTGGTCCTGGGGACCCTGAAGGGGGATCTTTTTAGTTTATTGCCCCAGCACATTGCAGTTCATTATGGTATGTTCATTTTCACTAATACATTTAGTCATTTATCAGACACTCTTATCCAGAGTGACTTCAGTGCATTAAACTAAAGGCAGATCAACAACAACATCCTGTATCACAGTCAGAGGAAGTCAACTGTTTCTGTTACCATTACTGAGAGGGTTGTTGCTGTTGGGGTTCTGCTACTGGTTAAAATACTTACACGCATTTTAAAATACAAAATACACATATTTTAATTAAATACACTTCAAAATACACGTATCTTGTCGTTTCTTTTTTCAAACATTGATCTTTATGTTATTTTGTAATTGTATTTTGAAATGTTCCCCTTCTCTTGTTGTGATCAATGTCAGTTTCCTCTTCACTTCAACCCAGAACATAAATGTGATGACATTAAATCAATGTGGAAAAGGCTGATTGGATTTGCAAGTCAACCACATAAGAGCATTTCATCTAGTGGCCGACAATGAATGCAACAAGTAATAATTCTCTAATTCTTTAGAGGCTAATTCATTGAGTCTATATACCAAATCTAGAGTCAATCTGACCTGTGGTTCATGAGTAGATGTTTAAAGTATGTTTTAGCAATAGCATGTGTGCTAACATGCATCTATATGTACAGTGAGGCATATTTAACGTAGCAACTATTTTTTCTCAAAACCATTAAATACTAAAAATCTGAAGTGAATCTGATGTATGGCTCATAAAGGAGAAGATGACTCCAAATGGTTTTGAACGTTAGTTCTACATATGCAAATCATGATTTGTTAGTAGTTTCCTTGTTTTTTTTAGAGATATCAGGACAACATTCAGTGTGGTTCATCTTAGAGACGTCCATGATAGTGATGACAAGTTTCAAGTTGAAAGGCCACTGTGGAGTGGATTTACAGGGATTTAAATGGGCCGGTCTTGACAGCCCCCCCTGGGACACCGAGCTCTGCTGGGAGTCACCACTCAGCCCTGTCCCATTACCACTGGTGCAGGACAACCCCCCTGCATCAGAATCCTCAATGTTCCCACCACTGTTACCCTTAGCGTTTCTCAGACTAGGTGAAGATGTTCCATGGGCCTCTACATTCTGAATTTGGTGTCACTTGGTTCAAGAAGATTTTTAGCTACTGTTTTGCATATTTTATCATATTAGCGTATGTGCATGTACTGGTTAAGTGTGGAAATCTGTGAATGCATCAAAGTTATTTTGTCAAACGCATTATGGACTATTGTGATGATGAGTCCTCTTTAGGGACTATTGTGATGAGTCCTCTTTAGGGACCATTGTGATGAGTCCTATTTAGGGACCATTGTGATGAGTCCTATTTAGGCACCATTGTGATGAGTCCTATTTAGGGACCATTGTGATGAGTCCTATTTAGGGACCATTGTGATGAGTCCTATTTAGGGACCATTGTGATGAGTCCTATTTAGGCACCATTGTGATGAGTCCTATTTATGGACCATTGTGATGAGTCCTATTTATGGACCATTGTGATGAATCCTATTTATGGACCATTGTGATGAGTCCTATTTAGGGACCATTGTGATGAGTCCTATTTAGGGACCATTGTGATGAGTCCTATTTAGGGACCATTGTGATGAGTCCTATTTAGGCACCATTGTGATGAGTCCTATTTAGGGACCATTGTGATGAGTCCTATTTCAGGACCATTGTGATGAGTCCTATTTAGGCACCATTGTGATGAGTCCTATTTAGGGACCATTGTGATGAGTCCTATTTAGGGACCATTGTGATGAGTCCTATTTAGGGACCATTGTGATGAGTCCTATTTAGGGACCATTGTGATGAGTCCTATTTAGGCACCATTGTGATGAGTCCTATTTAGGCACCATTGTGATGAGTCCTATTTAGGCACCATTGTGATGAGTCCTATTTCAGGACCATTGTGATGAGTCCTATTTAGGCACCATTGTGATGAGTCCTATTTAGGGACCATTGTGATGAGTCCTATTTAGGCACCATTGTGATGAGTCCTCTTTAGGGACCATTGTGATGAGTCCTATTTAGGGACCATTGTGATGAGTCCTATTTAGGCACCATTGTGATGAGTCCTATTTAGGGACTATTGTGATGAGTCCTATTTAGGGACCATTGTGATGAGTCCTATTTAGGCACCATTGTGATGAGTCCTATTTAGGCACCATTGTGATGAGTCCTATTTAGGCACCATTGTGATGAGTCCTATTTAGGCACCATTGTGATGAGTCCTATTTAGGCACCATTGTGATGAGTCCTATTTAGGCACCATTGTGATGAGTCCTATTTAGGCACCATTGTGATGAGTCCTATTTAGGGACCATTGTGATGAGTCCTATTTATGGACCATTGTGATGAGTCCTATTTAGGCACCATTGTGATGAGTCCTATTTAGGCACCATTGTGATGAGTCCTCTTTAGGCACCATTGTGATGAGTCCTATTTAGGCACCATTGTGATGAGTCCTATTTAGGCACCATTGTGATGAGTCCTATTTAGGGACCATTGTGATGAGTCCTATTTAGGCACCATTGTGATGAGTCCTATTTAGGGACCATTGTGATGAGTCCTATTTAGGCACCATTGTGATGAGTCCTATTTAGGCACCATTGTGATGAGTCCTATTTAGGCACCATTGTGATGAGTCCTCTTTACACCATTACATTACATTTAAGTCATTTAGCAGACTTTAGGACCATTGTGATGAGTCCTATTTAGGGACCATTGTGATGAGTCCTATTTAGGGACCATTGTGATGAGTCCTATTTAGGCACCATTGTGATGAGTCCTATTTAGGCACCATTGTGATGAGTCCTATTTAGGGACCATTGTGATGAGTCCTATTTAGGGACTATTGTGATGAGTCCTATTTAGGACCATTGTGATGAGTCCTATTTAGGCACCATTGTGATGAGTCCTATTTAGGCACCATTGTGATGAGTCCTATTTAGGGACCATTGTGATGAGTCCTTTTAGGACCATTGTTTAGTCCTATTTAGGACCATTGTGATGAGTCCTATTTAGGCACCATTGTGATGAGTCCTATTTAGGCACCATTGTGATGAGTCCTATTTAGGGACCATTGTGATGAGTCCTATTTAGGCAATTGTGATGAGTCCTATTTAGGCACCATTGTGATGAGTCCTATTTAGGGACCATTGTGATGAGTCCTATTTAGGCACCATTGTGATGAGTCCTATTTAGGCACCATTGTGATGAGTCCTATTTAGGCACCATTGTGATGAGTCCTCTTTACATGACATTACATTTAAGTCATTTAGCAGACTTTAGGACCATTGTGATGAGTCCTCTTTAGGGACCATTGTGATGAGTCCTATTTAGGGACCATTGTGATGAGTCCTATTTAGGGACCATTGTGATGAGTCCTGGCTTTAGGGACCATTGTGATGAGTCCTCTTGTGGAGTACAGGTCTCCTTCTATGATGTGGAGTACTGGTCTCCTCCTACGATGTGGAGTACTGGTCTCCTCCTACGATGTGGAGTACAGGTCTCCTCCTACGATGTGGAGTACAGGTCTCCTTCTACGATGTGGAGTACAGGTCTCCTTCTACGATGTGGAGTACAGGTCTCCTTCTACGATGTGGAGTACAGGTCTCCTTCTACGATGTGGAGTACAGGTCTCCTTCTACGATGTGGAGTACAGGTCTCCTTCTACCATGTGGAGTACAGGTCTCCTTCTACCATGTGGAGTACAGGTCTCCTTCTACGATGTGGAGTACAGGTCTCCTTCTACGATGTGGAGTACAGGTCTCCTTCTACGATGTGGAGTACAGGTCTCCTTCTACGATGTGGAGTACAGGTCTCCTTCTACGATGTGGAGTACAGGTCTCCTTCTACGATGTGGAGGACAGGTCTCCTTCTACGATGTGGAGTACAGGTCTCCTTCTACGATGTGGAGTACAGGTCTCCTTCTACCATGTGGAGTACAGGTCTCCTTCTACCATGTGGAGTACTGGTCTCCTTCTACGATGTGGAGTACAGGTCTCCTTCTACCATGTGGAGTACAGGTCTCCTTCTACGATGTGGAGTACAGGTCTCCTTCTACGATGTGGAGTACAGGTCTCCTTCTACCATGTGGAGTACAGGTCTCCTTCTACGATGTGGAGTACAGGTCTCCTTCTACGATGTGGAGTACAGGTCTCCTTCTACGATGTGGAGTACAGGTCTCCTTCTACGATGTGGAGTACAGGTCTCCTTCTACGATGTGGAGTACAGGTCTCCTTCTACCATGTGGAGTACAGGTCTCCTTCTACCATGTGGAGTACAGGTCTCCTTCTACCATGTGGAGTACAGGTCTCCTTCTACCATGTGGAGTACAGGTCTCCTTCTACCATGTGGAGTACAGGTCTCCTTCTACCATGTGGAGTACAGGTCTCCTTCTACCATGTGGAGTACAGGTCTCCTTCTACGATGTGGAGTACAGGTCTCCTCCTACCATGTGGAGTACAGGTCTCCTCCTACCATGTGGAGTACAGGTCTCCTACTACCATGTGGAGTACAGGTCTCCTTCTACGATGTGGAGTACAGGTCTCCTTCTACGATGTGGAGTACAGGTCTCCTTCTACGATGTGGAGTACAGGTCTCCTTCTACGATGTGGAGTACTGGTCTCCTACTACGATGTGGAGTACTGGTCTCCTACTACGATGTGGAGTACAGGTCTCCTTCTACGATGTGGAGTACAGGTCTCCTTCTACCATGTGGAGTTCAGGTCTCCTTCTACGATGTGGAGTACAGGTCTCCTCCTACGATGTGGAGTACAGGTCTCCTTCTACGATGTGGAGTACAGGTCTCCTTCTACCATGTGGAGTACAGGTCTCCTTCTACGATGTGGAGTACAGGTCTCCTTCTACGATGTGGAGTACTGGTCTCCTTCTATACGATGTGGAGTACAGGTCTCCTTCTACCATGTGGAGTACAGGTCTCCTTCTACGATGTGGAGTACAGGTCTCCTTCTACGATGTGGAGTACTGGTCTCCTTCTACCATGTGGAGTACAGGTCTCCTTCTACGATGTGGAGTACTGGTCTCCTTCTACCATGTGGAGTACAGGTCTCCTACGATGTGGAGTACAGGTCTCCTTATACGATGTGGAGTACAGGTCTCCTTCTACCATGTGGAGTACAGGTCTCCTTCTACGATGTGGAGTACAGGTCTCCTACTACGATGTGGAGTACAGGTCTCCTTCTACGATGTGGAGTACAGGTCTCCTCCTACGATGTGGAGTACAGGTCTCCTCCTACGATGTGGAGTACAGGTCTCCTCCTACGATGTGGAGTACAGGTCTCCTCCTACGATGTGGAGTACAGGTCTCCTTCTACGATGTGGAGTACAGGTCTCCTTCTACGATGTGGAGTACAGGTCTCCTTCTACCATGTGGAGTACAGGTCTCCTTCTACGATGTGGAGTACAGGTCTCCTCCTACCATGTGGAGTACAGGTCTCCTTCTACCATGTGGAGTACAGGTCTCCTTCTACGATGTGGAGTACAGGTCTCCTTCTACGATGTGGAGTACAGGTCTCCTTCTACCATGTGGAGTACAGGTCTCCTTCTACGATGTGGAGTACAGGTCTCCTTCTACGATGTGGAGTACAGGTCTCCTTCTACGATGTGGAGTACAGGTCTCCTTCTACGATGTGGAGTACAGGTCTCCTTCTACCATGTGGAGTACAGGTCTCCTTCTACGATGTGGAGTACAGGTCTCCTTCTACCATGTGGAGTACAGGTCTCCTACTACGATGTGGAGTACTGGTCTCCTTCTACCATGTGGAGTACAGGTCTCCTATCTGTTCTTTCACTGGCTGCATCTTCACTGAGAAACCACACCTTCAACACCAGTAGCCATGTTTTAAATCCAGTATAGTACAGCTGGTTCATATAATACAGCTGGTTCATATAATACAGCTGGTTCATATAATACAGCTCGTTCATATAATACAGCTGGTTCATATACTAGAGCTGGTTCATATAATACAGCTGGTTCATATAATACAGCTCCTTCATATAGTACAGCTGGTTCACATAATACAGCTGGTTCATATAGTACAGCTGGTTCATATAATACAGCTCGTTCATATAATACAGCTGGTTCATATAGTACAGCTGGTTCATATAATACAGCTGGTTCATATAGTACAGCTGGTTCATATAATACAGCTGGTTCATATAATACAGCTGGTTCATATAATACAGCTGGTTCATATAATACAGCTGGTTCATATAGTACAGCTGGTTCATATAATACAGCTGGTTCATATAGTACAGCTGGTTCATATAATACAGCTGGTTCATATAATACAGCTGGTTCATATAATACAGCTGGTTCATACAGCTGGTTCATATAATACAGCTGGTTCATATAATACAGCTGGTTCATATAGTACAGCTGGTTCATATAATACAGCTGGTTCATATAGTACAGCTGGTTCATATAATACAGCTGGTTCATATAATACAGCTGGTTCATATAATACAGGTCTGGTTCATATAATACAGCTGGTTCATATAATACAGCTGGTTCATATAATACAGCTGGTTCATATAGTACAGCTGGTTCATATAACCACAGCTGGTTCAACACCAGTACAGCTGGTTCATATAATACAGCTGGTTCATATAGTACAGCTGGTTCATATAATACAGCTGGTTCATATAATACAGCTGGTTCATATAATACAGCTGGTTCATATAATACAGCTGGTTCATATTAATACAGCTGGCTCATATAATACAGCTGGTGTAACAGTATAACTTTACGTCCGTCCCTCGCCCAGCACCTGGGCGCCCGAACCAGGGACCCTCTGCACACATCAACAACAGTCACCCTCGAAGCATCGTTACCCATCGCTCCCACAAAAGCCGCGGCCCTTGCAGAGCAAGGGGAACTAGTACTTCAAGGTCTCAGAGCAAGTGACGTTCCACGTTTCCAACTGTTGTCTGTTGTCTGTAGCTTGTGAGGTATGGAAACACTTTGTTGCTTTTATGAATTGTCTTGCTGCTTTTTGTTCTATGTTGCTCTGTCTGTATGCTATGTCTTGCTTCTTGTCCTATGTTGCTATGTTGCTATGTCTATGGTGCTATTGTCTATATTGTAATTGTTTTTAATAACCTGCCCAGGGACTGCGGTTGAAAATTAGCCGGCTGGCTAAAACCGGCACTTTTACTGAAACGTTGATTAATGTGCACTGTCCCTGTAAAAATAAAATAAACTAAACTAAAAAAAAAAAAAAAAACTAAGCTAGCCGTTTCACATCCGTTACACTGGTTCATATAGTACAGTAGTCTGAACTCGATGAAAGTACAAGAGAGAAAACATCTATGTACAAAATGTTTATTTGTGCCAGACTGCCCTCTGCAGTCTTACTATGATTAATGCAGACTATTGGTTTGATTCTGACCGGATCAACAACTGGAATGATTCATTTCAACATCAGAGTAGTCCTTTTAAGATAATGGAATTTATAATACATTTTTCCGTTAGCAATTAGATTGAACTCGCATGTTTTGTCAGAGGGTGACTATTATCTAATAGCTTTTGAAACAAGGGTGTCGTCAAAGCTGTGTTGTAATTCAGTAGGTCAGTCTTAGCTGATGCATTGTCGTACATTACAAGCTCAAAACAAAAGTGACAATCAATGGCAGTAACTGTGGCCCTTTGCAAGACAATTCATTGGAAGCCAGCCGCACCAACGTGTCGGAGTAAACACTGTACAACTGGCCACTGAGTCAGAGTGCATTGCATCCGGCCTGCCACAGGGAGTCGCTAGAGCACCATGGGACAGGGACATCCCGGCCGGCCAAACCCTCCCCTAACCCGGATGACTCTGGGCTAATTGTGCCCTGCCTCATGGGTCTCCAGGTCGCGGCCGGCTACGACAGAGACTGGGATCGAACCCGGGACTGTGATGCAGTACCTTAGACAGCTGCGCCACTCGGGAGGCAATCCCAATCCTAAACTTAACCATTAGTGGGTAAAATGCTAAACTGACCCAAGATCAGTGTCTAGGGACAACTTCACCCTAAAGGCTTAGGATCGTGCAGTAAGATGTGATGCATATGCATGTATTCACCACTAAAGGGCAGCATTACTGTAGAGTCCCAGCACTCACAGACCAGCTGAGAACACTGTACTGTAGAGTCCCACTGTAGAATCCCAGCACTGACTGACCAGCTGAGAACACTGTACTGTAGAGTCCCAGCACTGACTGACCAGCTGAGAACACTGTACTGTAGAGTCCCAGCACTGAGACCAGCTGAGAACACTGTACTGTAGAGTCCCAGCACTGTACTGTAGAGTCCCAGCACTGACTGACCAGCTGAGAACACTGTACTGTAGAGTCCCAGCACTGACTGACCAGCTGAGAACACTGTACCCAACACTGTACCCAGCACTGACTGACCAGCTGAGAACACTGTACTGTTGGCTGACCAGCTGAGAACAGCTGACCAGCTGAGAACACTGTACTGTACCACCACTGCTGAACACTGAACCACTGACTGACCAGCTGAGAACACTGTACTCCCACCACTGTAGAGTCCCACCACTGACTGACCAGCTGAGAACACTGTACTGTAGAATCCCACCACTGACTGACCAGCTGAGAACACTGTACTGTAGAGTCCCAGCACTGACTGACCAGCTGACCAGAGAACACTGTACTGTAGAGTCCCAGCACTGACTGACCAGCTGAGAACACTGTACTGTAGAGTCCCAGCACTGACTGACCAGCTGAGAACACTGACTGTAGAATCCCACTGACAGCTGAGAACTGACCAGCCCACCACTGAGAACACTGACCTGAGAATCCCACCACTGACTGACCAGCTGAGAACACTGTACTGTAGAGTCCCACCACTGACTGACCAGCTGAGAACACTGTACTGTAGAATCCCACCACTGACTGACCAGCTGAGAACACTGTACTGTAGAATCCCACCACTGACTGACCAGCTGAGAACACTGTACTGTAGAATCCCACCACTGGCTGACCAGCTGAGAACACTGACCTGTAGAATCCCACCACTGACTGACCAGCTGAGAACACTGTACTGTAGAATCCCACCACTGGCTGACCAGCTGAGAACACTGTAGAATCCCACCTGTAGAATCCACCACTGACTGACCAGCTGAGAACACTGACTGTAGAATCCCACCACTGGCTGACCAGCTGAGAACACTGTACTGTAGAATCCCACCACTGGCTGACCAGCTGAGAACACTGACCTGTAGAATCCCACCACTGACTGACCAGCTGAGAACACTGTACTGTAGAATCCCACCACTGACTGACCAGCTGAGAACACTGTACCTGTAGAATCCCACCACTGACTGACCAGCTGAGAACACTGTACTGTAGAATCCCACCACTGGCTGACCAGCTGAGAACACTGTACTGAGAACACTGTACTAGACTGACTGACCAGCTGAGAACACTGTACTGTAGAATCCCACCACTGGCTGACCAGCTGAGAACACTGACCTGTAGAATCCCACCACTGACTGACCAGCTGAGAACACTGTACTGTAGAATCCCACCACTGGCTGACCAGCTGAGAACACTGTACCTGTAGAATCCCACCACTGACTGACCAGCTGAGAACACTGTACTGTAGAATCCCACACTGACTGACCAGCTGAGAACACTGAGCTGAGAACACTGTACTGACCACTCCCACCACTGACTGACCAGCTGAGAACACTGTACTGTAGAATCCCAGCACTGACTGACCAGCTGAGAACACTGTACTGTAGAACACTGTACTGTAGAATCCCACCACTGACTGACCAGCTGAGAACACTGTACTGTAGAATCCCACCACTGGCTGACCAGCTGAGAACACTGACCTGTAGAATCCCACTGACACTGACTGACCAGCTGAGAACACTGACCTGTAGAATCCCACCACTGACTGACCAGCTGAGAACACTGTACTGTAGAATCCCAGCACTGACTGACCAGCTGACCTGAACACTGACTGACCAGCTGAGAACACTGACCTGAGAATCCCAGCACTGACTGACCAGCTGAGAACACTGTACTGTAGAATCCCAGCCACTGACTGACCAGCTGAGAACACTGAGAACACTACTGTAGAATCCCAGCACTGACTGACCAGCTGAGAACACTGTACTGTAGAATCCCACCACTGACTGACCAGCTGAGAACACTGTACCCAGTAGAATCCCACCACTGACTGACCAGCTGAGAACACTGTTACTGGACCACCAGTAGAATCCCACCACTGACTGACCAGCTGAGAACACTGTACTGTAGAATCCCACCACTGACTGCTGAGACCAGCTGAGAACACTGTACTGTAGAGTCCCATGTTAGCACTGACTGACCAGCTGAGAACACTGTACCTGTAGAGACCAGGACCCACCACTGGCTGACCAGCTGAGAACACTGTACTGTAGAGATCCCAGCACTGACTGACCAGCTGAGAACACTGACCCAGCACTGACTTAGACTAGTCCCAGCACTGACTGACCAGCTGAGAACACTGACCTGTTAGACTAGGATGACCAGCTGAGAACCCAGCACCACTGACTGACCAGCTGAGAACACTGTATGTTCCCAGACTGACTGACCAGCTGAGAACACTGTACTGTAGAATCCCAGGACCTGACCAGTTAGACTAGGACCACCAGTATGTTAGACTAGGACCACCGGTATGTTAGACTAGGACCACCAGTATGTTAGACTAGGACCACCAGTATGTTAGACTAGGACCACCAGTATGTTAGACTAGGAGGACCACCAGTATGTTAGACTAGGACCACCAGTATGTTAGACTAGGACTAGGACCACCAGTATGTTAGACTAGGACCACCAGTATGTTAGACTAGGACCACCAGTATGTTAGACTAGGACCACCGGTATGTATGTATGTTAGACTAGGACCACCGGTATGTATGTTAGACTAGGACCACCAGTATGTATGTTAGACTAGGACCACCAGTATGTTAGACTAGGACCACCATGTTAGACTAGGACCACCAGTATGTTAGACTAGGACCACCGGTATGTTAGACTAGGACCACCGGTATGTTAGACTAGGACCACCAGTATGTTAGACTAGGACCACCAGTATGTTAGACTAGGACCACCGGTATGTTAGACTAGGACCACCAGTATGTTAGACTAGGACCACCAGTATGTTAGACTAGGACCACCAGTATGTTAGACTAGGACCACCAGTATGTTAGACTAGGACCACCAGTATGTTAGACTAGGACCACCAGTATGTTAGACTAGGACCACCAGTATGTTAGACTAGGACCACCAGTATGTTAGACTAGGACCACCAGTATGTTAGACTAGGACCACCGGTATGTTAGACTAGGACCACCAGTATGTTAGACTAGGACCACCAGACTAGGACCACCAGTATGTTAGACTAGGACCACCAGTATGTTACTAGGACCACCAGTATGTTAGACTAGTATGTTAGACTAGTATGTTAGACTAGGACCACCAGTATGTTAGACTAGGACCACCAGTATGTTAGACTAGGACCACCGGTATGTTAGACTAGGACCACCGGTATGTTACACCACCAGTATGTTAGGACCACCAGTAGTTAGACTAGGACCACCAGTATGGTCCACCAGTATGTTAGACTAGGACCACCGGTATGTTAGACTAGGACCACCGTATGTTAGACTAGGACCACCAGTATGTTATGGACCACCGGTGTCTAGGACCACCAGTATGTTAGAGCACACCAGTATGGACTAGGACCACCAGTATGTTAGACTAGCCACCAGTATGGACTCCACCGGTATGTTACTAGGACCACCAGTATGTTAGGCTAGGACACCACCGGTATGTTGCCAAGATCTGGACCACATGCCAAGCCTTCCATACCAGGGACCACATAGGGGGGCATGCCTGCCTGGGTCTTACCACATGGGGATAACGTGGTTATAAGATATTGAAGACTAGGAGACCAGTAAATATTATCGTGGAAATGGTTAGAGAGACCAGCAGGATACTAACCTTTAGTTTTTTCCAATGAGCCATCCTCATGATCCTATCTATTGATGTCCAGGATATTAGAAAGAGATAGTATGTTGTGCTAGTGTGTATGTTGTGGACCACCGGTGTGCGTGAGAGAGAGAGGACCACCAGTATGTTAGACTAGGACCACCAGACAGAGACAGACTAGGAGACAGAGAGAGAGACAGTAGTAGTTAGACTAGGACAGAGTATGTTAGACTAGGACAGAGAGACAGAGTTAGACAGGACAGAGAGTTAGACAGAGACAGAGACAGAGAGACAGAGACAGAGACAGAGACAGAGACAGAGAGGACCACCAGTAGACACAGTTACAGAGACAGAGAGACAGAGAGACAGAGAGACAGAGAGACAGAGACAGAGACAGAGAGAGTTAGAGACAGAGAGACAGAGAGACAGAGACAGAGACAGAGACAGAGAGACAGAGAGACAGAGACAGAGACAGAGAGACAGAGAGACAGAGACAGAGACAGAGACTAGGACCACAGAAACAAAAATCTGCTCAATGTACCACCAAGAATCTGTAGACTCTAGAATCTGTAGACTCTAGAATATGTAGACTCTAGAATCTGTAGACTCTAGGACCACTTCTTAGACTAGGACCAATTTAGAAAACCACCAGTAAACAAACAACAACACAAACAGTTATCTATCCAAGATGGAGATGTATTTGAAACCAGTTATGCAATATTTTGGCTCTTTAACAAAGAACAGAAAGCTAAACCACATTTACATGATCATATACAAATCTTAGAATAAACTTTTAAAGACACCCAGTGCAGACTAGATTCTCCAATTATATTGAAAGAACTACACCACCTTCTTCAAAACAACTAACCAAAGCATCACCAAATTTATATGGGGCAATAAAAAACCTAGGATCAAGTTTTCCACTTTATCAAAACCTGAATCTAAAGGTGGTCTTGCCCACCCTCCCTTCAATTGTACTACTGGTCTGCCCAAATCCGCAACATGCTAACATTGATCACAAACAGACAAGAGTCACCACGTGGATTCAGATAGAAGCCCTATTCTGTGGTTCATTGCCCTTAAGCTCAATTATATTCATTAATAACTTTAGTGAAGTGGGCAACATAGCCAAAACCTTTGCAATTTACAGCACCCTACTAGCGTGGAGGGACTGTAAAACCATACCTGGACATTTCCTCCCAAATATGTTCTTACTAGCCACCATAGTAGGCAACCCAGACTTGCCAAAAGCCCTGAGGATGCCAACTTTAATCTTTGGCATACTCTAGGAATCAGGACCTTTATCAGACCTATTTCATCAGAAAACCACGACACTGGAATCCTTTCAAGAGCTCTGCAGTGAATTCGATGTGCCAAGATCCCATTTAAAAAAATATATCTTCAAATTAGACATGTAATTTCCTCATTTACCAAGAGGAGGTTTAGAAGTCAGTTGAATGAAGTTGAAACCCTTCTTGTCACAGCACAATCCATTAAAGGCAAAATATCTTACATCTATAGACTCCTTTCTGAGAAAGGACCTCCTCCTTTACTCCTTTGAAAATAATCTGGGAAAAGGACCTTGGTCTGACTATCAGTGATGAGTTATGGGCGGAGGTTTGCGACAGGGTATACTGCTCCTCTACCAGTGTAAAAATGAAAGAATCTAATTACAACCACCAGTTTTGTACAAATTTTATTATACTCCTTTGAGACTCCATAGAATGAAAACAGATATGTCTCTAACTGTAAAGATGTACCTCTGAAAGTGGAACCTATATGCATGTAATTTGGAGCTGTAGGAGATCTGTACATACTGCTGCACAGAAAATACTAGAGGTACAGTTTGATATGACCCCGGGGTATCTATCTTCTTAATGCCCAGCAGGACTTTGTTCTTGATCCTATACAGAGAAAGGAGCTTATGACTATTACATACTTTGCTAAGAAATGTATTCTTCTATTGTGGGCCTTTAATACCCCCTCTCCATTTAAAATGTGGATGGACCAGATTGTTGACTTTCTTCCTCTTGAAAAGCTCACTTATGAGCCTCCACAAGTTTGATTTGACTCTGGTCTCCACTATTCAACTATATTTCAAACTGGACAGAGTGAACGGGGTGACTAGGGAAATGCGCAGATACATGTTGTGTAAGGTACTGTAAAACATAAAAACGAATGATTGGCCCAGAGAGCGAATGTTTGAAATAGCTGATAAGAACCTTCATAGTGCTGCTGCACAGTTATGGTTTTGTGTGTTTTTATTTTAATTTAGTTTTTGAGTACGTGTGAGTGCGTGTAGAGTACACAGTATGTACAGAGTAGTATGTGTGTATGTGTGTACACATGTAGTACAGTAGTGTGTAGTATGTGTGTAGTGTGTACAGTGTGTAGTATGTATGTGTATGTGTGTGTGTATGTGTGTATGTGTGTAGAGTACAGTAGTGTGTGAGTACAGTATGTACAGTGACACATGTGTGAGATGTGTGACAGTAGAGTGTCTATCCAACCAGTAACAAAAATGTCAATGTAATGTGAAGTATGTGTGTCTGTGTGTATGTATGTATGTATGTATGTAGACTGTAGTATGTAGACTGTGCGTATGTGTGTGTGTATGTATGTATGTCTAACCATTCTGTATGTGTGTATGTAAGTGTGTGTGTATCCAAGATGTATGTTGTAAACCAGTGTATGCAATATTGTATGTCTGTTGTATGTAACAAAGTATGTGTGTGTGTGTGTATGTGTGTATGTATGTGTGTATGTATGTGTGTGCGTGTATGTGTGTGTGTGTGTGTGTGTGTGTGTGTGTGTGTGTGTATGCGTGCGTGTGTATATGTATGTATGTATATATGTACCAAGGAAAATATATAGATTAAGAAAAATAAATGCTTTTATTTGACTTTATCATTCAATTTAATTGTATTTTTATTTTTTCAAATGTATTATAATTTTTTTGACTTTTTATTTTTCTAAAGCCTGTCACATCTGTGAATGTGGAATGTGTTTTGTTGGTTGATTGAAAAACAAGAAAACTTAATAAAACTTTAAATTGAAAAAAAGAAAGAACTACAGGACAAAATACAAACCCTCCAACCCAAAAAGGCCTGTGGTGTTGATGGTGTCCTCAATTAAATGTTAAAATAGACAGACTACAAATTCCAATTGTCTATAATAAAACTCTTTAACATCATCCTCAGCTCTGGCATCTTCCCCAATATTTGGAACCAAGGACTGATCACCCCAATCCACAAAAGTGAGACAAAATTGACCCCAATAACTACCATGGGATATGCGTCAATAGCAACCTTGGGAAAATCCTCTGCATTATCATTAACAGCAGACTCGTACATTTCCTCACAGAAAACAATGTACTGAGCAAATTGGCTTTTTACCAAATTACCGCACAACAGACCACGTACCCTGCGCATTCAAATTGGCAAACAAACAAACCAAAACAAAGGCTTTTGACTCCATTTGGCCTGAGGGTCTGCTATACAAATTGATGGAAAGTGGTGTTGGGGGGAAAAACATACCACATTATAAATTCACAACATTATATAATCCATGTACAGAAACAACAAGTTGTGTAGTTAAAATTGGCAAAAAACAAACACACATTTCTTTCCACTGGGCCGTGGGACAGGGATGCAACTTGAGCCTCACCCTCTTCAACATATTTATCAACGAATTGGCGAGGGCTCTAGAACAGTCTGTAGCACCCGGCCTCCCCCTACTAGAATCTGAAGTCAAATGTCTACTGTTTGCTGATGATCTATCTGGTGTTTCTGTCCACAACCAAGGAAAGCCTACAGCAGAACCTAGATCTTCTGCACAGATTATGTCAGACCTGGGCCCTGACAGACCTGGGCCCTGACCCTGGGCACTGACAGACCTGGGCCTAGGCCCTGACAGACCTGGGCCCTGACAGACCTGGGCCCTGACAGACCTGGGCCCTGACAGACCTGGGCCCTGACAGACCTGGGCCCTGACAGACCTGGGCCCTGACAGACCTGGGCCCTGACAGACCTGGGCCCTGACAGACCTAGGCCCTGACAGACCTAGGCCCTGACAGACCTGGGCCCTGACAGACCTGGGCCCTGACAGACCTGGGCCCTGACAGTAAATCTCAGTAAGACAAAAAATAATGGTGTTCTAAAAAAAAAGGTCCAGTTTCCAGGAATAGAGCTACAAATTCCATCTAGACACCGGTGCCCTAGAGCACATAAAAAAATGACACACACCTCTGACTTAACATCATTGCAACAGGTGTGAACAGGCAAGAAGTTGCCTTCTCTGTCATCAAAACGAACATCAAATTTGAGATCCCAATTAGGGTCTGGCTAAAAATACTTGAATGCAGTTATAGAGCCCATTGCCCTTTGTGGTTGTGATGGTCTGAGGTCCGCTCACCAAACAATAATTCACAAAATGGGACAAACACCAAATGGAGACTCTGCAGAATTCTGCCAAAACATCCTCCGTGTAAAACGTAGAACACCACATAAAGCATGCAGAGCAGAATTAGGACTATTCCTGCTTATTGTAAACATCCAGAAAATAGACGTTAAACTCAACAACCACCTAAAAGGAAGCGATTCCCAAACCTTCCATATCAAAGCCATCCCCTACAGAGAGAAGAACCTGGAGAAGAGTCCCCTAAGCAAGCTGGTCCTGGGGCTGTTCACAAACACAAACACACACCCCACAGAGCCCCAGGACAGCAGCACAATTAGACTCAACCAAATCATGAGAAAACAAAAAGATAATTACTTGACACATCGGAAATAATTAACAAAAAAAACTAGTAAACTAGAATGCTATTTGGCACTAAACAGAGAGTACACAGCGGCAGAATACCTGACCACTGTGACTGACCCAAACTTAAGGAAAGCTTTGACTATGTACAGACTCAGTGAGCATAGCCTTGCTATTGAGAAGAAGGCCATGTACAGACTCAGTGAGGCAGACCACCATGGCTCTCAAGAGAAGACAGGCTATGTGCATACTTCAATTTTGATAAACTCCCACGTCTATTTGGTGAAATTCCACATTTTACTGTTTTTTGTTAATTCTTTCCAATGCGTCAAGTAATTATCTTTTTGTTTTCTCATGATTTGGTTGAGTCTAATTGTGCTGTCCTGGGGCTCTGTGGGGTCTGTTTGTGAACAGAGCCCCAGGACCAGCTTACTTAGGGGACTCTTCTCCAGGTTCATCTCTCTGTAGGTGATGGCTTTGTTATAGAAGGTTTGGGAATCACTTCCTTTTGGGTGGTTGAAGAATTTAACGTCTCTTTTCTGGATGTTTACAATCACACAGCTGCAAGATGTGTGACCTGTTGCCACAAGAAAAGGGCAACCAGTGAAGAACAAACACCATTGTAATTACAACCCATATGTATGTTTATTTATTTTCTCTTTTGTACTTGAACTATTTGCACATCATTATAACACTGTTTATAGACATAATATGAGATTTGAAATGTCTCTATTCTTTTGTAACGTTTGTGAAAGTATTGTTTACAGTACATTTTTTATTGTTTATTTCACTTCTGTACATTATCTACCTCACTTGCTTTGGCAATGGTAACATATGTTTCCCAATGCCAATAAAGCCCCTTGAATTGA
>NC_068425.1:36665423-36675423 GCF_023373465.1 Oncorhynchus keta | reverse complement strand
CTCTGTCCTCATAGAAGGTGTAGTTAGGGGCCATTATAACTCTGTCCTCATAGAAGGTGTAGTTAGGGGTCCATTATTAGGGGCTCTCTGTCCTCATCCTCATAGAAGGTTAGTTAGGGGCCATTATAACTCTGTCCTCATAGAAGGTGTAGTTAGGGGCCATTATAACTCTGTCCTCATAGAAGGTGTAGTTAGGGGCCATTATAACTCTGTCCTCATAGAAGGTGTAGTTAGGGGCCATTATAACTCTGTCCTCATAGAAGGTTTAGTTAGGGGCCATTATAACTCTGTCCTCATAGGGCCATTATAACTCTGTCCTCATAGAAGGTGTAGTTAGGTTTAGTTAGAAGGGCCATTATGACTCTGTCCTCATAGAAGGTGTAGTTAGGGGCCATTATAACTCTGTCCTCATAGAAGGTGTAGTTAGGGGCCATTATAACTCTGTCCTCATAGAAGGTGTAGTTAGGGGCCATTATAACTCTGTCCTCATAGAAGGTGTAGTTAGGGGTCCATTAGTTAGGGGCCATTATAACTCTGTCCTCATAGAAGGTGTAGTTAGGGGCCATTATGACTCTGTCCTCATAGAAGGTGTAGTTAGGGGCCATTATAACTCTGTCCTCATAGAAGGTGTAGTTAGGGGCCATTATAACTCTGTCCTCATAGAAGGTGTAGTTAGGGGCCATTATAACTCTGTCCTCATAGAAGGTGTAGTTAGGGGTCCATTATAACTCTGTCCTCATAGAAGGTGTAGTTAGGGGACTCTGTCCTCATAGAAGGTAGTTAGGGGCCATTATAACTCTGTCCTCATAGAAGGTGTAGTTAGGGAAGCCATTATAACTCTGTCCTCATAGAAGGTGTAGTTAGGGGCCATTATAACTCTGTCCTCATAGAAGGTGTAGTTAGGGGCCATTATAACTCTGTCCTCATAGAAGGTGTAGTTAGGGGCCATTATAACTCTGTCCTCATAGAAGGTGTAGTTAGGGGCCATTATAACTCTGTCCTCATAGAAGGTGTAGTTAGGGGCCATTATAACTCTGTCCTCATAGAAGGTGTAGTTAGGGGCCATTATAACTCTGTCCTCATAGAAGGTGTAGTTAGGGGCCATTATAACTCTGTCCTCATAGAAGGTGTAGTTAGGGGCCATTATAACTCTGTCCTCATAGAAGGTGTAGTTAGGGGCCATTATGACTCTGTCCCCACAGAAGGTGTAGTTAGGGGCCATTATAACTCTGTCCTCATAGAAGGTGTAGTTAGGGGCCATTATGACTCTGTCCTCATAGAAGGTGTAGTTAGGGGCCATTACAGTGTGTGGTCATAAAGAGCAGAACGCTCCAGTCATATGATTGATAAACACACAGCCTGGGGACACACCACTGTCTGCTCTACCATGTGATGGAGATGGAGGACCTTCTGTTGTAAAGGAGAATTATATTGTGTGGGGGAGGAGGGGGGTGATGTATTCTAGAATACCATGTGATGGAGGTGGAGGACCTTCTGTTGTAAAGGAGAATTATATTGTGTGGGGGAGGAGGGGGGGGGTGTATTCTAGAATACCATGTGATGGAGATGGAGGACATTCTGTTGTAAAGGAGAATTATATTGTGTTATAAGGAGGGGGGTGTATTCTGGAATACCATGTGATGGAGATGTAGGACATTCTGTTGTAAAGGAGAATTATATTGTGTGGGGGAGGGGGTGTATTCTAGAATACCATGTGATGGAGATGGAGGACCTTCTGTTGTAAAGGAGAATTATATTGTGTGGGGAGAAGGTGGGGGGGGTATTCTAGAATACCATGTGATGGAGATGGAGGACATTCTGTTGTAATTATATTGTGTGGGGAGAAGGGGTGTATTCTAGAATACCATGTGATGGAGATGGAGGACCTTCTGTTGTAAAGGAGAATTATATTGTTTGGGGAGGAGGGGGGGTGCATTCTAGAATACCATGTGATGGAGATGGAGGACATTCTGTTGTAAAGGAGAATTATATTGTGTGGGGGAGGAGGGGTGCTGGGGAGGAGGGGTGTGTATTCTAGAATACCATGTGATGGAGATGGAGGACCTTCTGTTGTAAAGGAGAATTATATTGTGCTGGGGAGGAGGGGGGGGGGGGTGATGTATTCTAGAATAGCATGTGATGGAGATGGAGGACATTCTGTTGTAAAGGAGAATTATATTGTGTGGGGAGGGGGGGTGATGTATTCTAGAATACCATGTGATGGAGATGGAGGACATTCTGTTGTAAAGGAGAATTATATTGTGTGGGGGAGGGGGGGGTGATGTATTCTAGAATACCATGTGATGGAGATAGAGGACATTCTGTTGTAAAGGAGAATTCTATTGTGTGGGGGAGGAGGGGGGTGATGTATTCTAGAATACCATGTGATGGAGATACATTCTGTTGTAAAGGAGAATTATATTGTGATGTTGTATTCTTGATGGAGATAGAGGACATTCTGTTGTAAAGGAGAATTCTATTGTGTGGGGGAGGAGGGGGGTGATGTATTCTAGAATACCATGTGATGGAGTCAGTTAGGGTTGGACATAGTCAGACTACAACAGGGTCTGTATTAACAAAGAGTCTCAGAGTAGGAAAACTGATCTAAGATCAGATTACAGTCACACAGCCCATGCGTCAGGGTCTGTATTAACAAATAGTTTCAGAGTAGGAAAACTGATCTAAAATCAGATTACAGTCACACAACCCATGCATCAGGGTCTGTATTGTATAGCCCTTTTATGAGTAATGATAATAAATGACTGGACTGGGGGACCTGGTCCTAGATCAACACTCCTACTCTGAGACACTTTTAATAACACAGGTCCTTTGAAAATGGACCCAAGCAGGAGGGAAGGAATATTTGACCAATGAGAGGAAGCTACTGCAAGAGTCTATCCTACTTCCTGTTTTATGTCACATGATCAGAAACCACGAATAGCACTTCCTGTTTGAGGGTGTTGTAAACGATGAGGTCATTCGATGGCACGGTCCATATTCATTCTCTGAGTGTGTCATGTGGAACAGAGATTTGGTTCTAGAACAATAACATGTGGAACAGAGATTTGGTTCTAGAACAGTAACATGTGGAACAGAGATTTGGTTCTAGAACAATAACATGTGGAACAGAGATTTGGTTCTAGAACAATAACATGTGGAACAGAGATTTGGTTCTAGAACAATAACATGTGGAACAGAGATTTGGTTCTAGAACAATAACATGTGGAACAGAGATTTGGTTCTAGAACAATAACATGTGGAACAGAGATTTGGTTCTAGAACAATAACATGTGGAACAGAGATTTGGTTCTAGAACAATAACATGTGGAACAGAGATTTGGTTCTAGAACAATAACATGTGGAACAGAGATTTGGTTCTAGAACAATAACATGTGGAACAGAGATTTGGTTCTAGAACAATAACATGTGGAACAGAGATTTGGTTCTAGAACAATAACATGTGGAACAGAGATTTGGTTCTAGAACAATAACATGTGGAACAGAGATTTGGTTCTAGAACAATAACATGTGGAACAGAGATTTGGTTCTAGAACAGTAACATGTGGAACAGAGATTTGGTTCTAGAACAATAACATGTGGAACAGAGATTTGGTTCTAGAACAGTAACATGTGGAACAGAGATTTGGTTCTAGAACAATAACATGTGGAACAGAGATTTGGTTCTAGAACAGTAACATGTGGAACAGAGATTTGGTTCTAGAACAATAACATGTGGAACAGAGATTTGGTTCTAGAACAATAACATATGGAACAGAGATTTGGTTCTAGAACAATAACATATGGAACAGAGATTTGGTTCTAGAACAGTAACATGGGCAACAGGATTTGTTATTGTAGCTGTGGTGTGTGAACGACAGAGAACGAGGACAGGCTCTGAACACTACTGGCAGTGCTCCCGGAAATATTCTGAAAGCTGTTACCGCCAGTCTTCTAGTCCCATTCTTCTAAAGACTAGATGTCTACCTGCAACAATAGACGGCTTGCAATAGCAATGTGGACGACACTTAAAAACATAGACAAACCTTGATTTGGTGGTGAAGTATCTCTAAGCATGAATAGCCTTGTACACAGCCTATCTCTGTTATGAGGTCAGTGATTCTGTCTGCTAGAGCAGAAGGAGGGCCAGCCAGGTGTCCAAGTGTGTGTGTGTGTGTGTGTGTGTGTGTGTGTGTGTGTGTGTGTGTGTGTGTGTGTGTGTGTGTGTGTGTGTGTGTGTGTGTGTGTGTGTGTGTGTGTGTGTGTGTGTGTGTGTGTGTGTGTGTGTGTGTGTGTGTGTGTCTTCTCTCTGTGTTCACTGAGCCAATGCACCAAACACCTGTCTTTCTCCCACTTCACAGCCATGGCATCATGGTTACTGCTGGTGTCATGGTTACTGCTGGTGTCATGGTTACTGCTGTTTAGGGATGTGAAATGTGAACATAAGGATTAGCTGTGGGTGTTTGTTGTGAAAACTTTATCCGTTGTGTGTGTGTGTGTGTGTGTGTGTGTGTGTGTGTGTGTGTGTGTGTGTGCGCGTGCCTGTCTGTGTGTTTGAAAGGTTGGTTGTTGTGATAACCTCCACCCTAGACGTAGCAGTGGAGGAGATAGATAGCTCCACCTTACCATTATATACATCACAGTCTATCTACCTCAGTTGACACCAGCCTTCTAGGAGTGCGTGTGCGTGCGTGTTTGCGTGTGCGTGCTTGTTTGCGTGCGTGTTTGCGTGTGCGTGCGTGTTTGCGTGTGCGTGCGTGTTTGCGTGTGTTTGCGTGTGCGTGCATGTTTGTGTGTGTTTGCGTGTGCGTGCGTGTTTGCGTGTGCGTGCGTGTTTGCGTGTGCGTGCGTGTTTGCGTGTGTTTGCGTGTGCGTGCGTGTTTGTGTGTGTTTGCGTGTGCGTGCGTGTTTGCGTGTGCGTGCGTGTTTGCGTGTGCGTGCGTGTTTGCGTGTGTTTGCGTGTGTGCGTGTTTGCGTGTGCGTGCGTGTTTGCGTGTGCGTGCGTGTTTTGCGTGTGCGTGCATGTTTGTGTGTGTTTGCGTGTGCGTGCGTGTTTGCGTGTGTTTGCGTGTGCGTGCGTGTTTGCGTGTTTGCGTGTGTTTGCGTGTGCGTGCGTGTTTGTGTGTGTTTGCGTGTGCGTGCGTGTTTGCGTGTGTTTGCGTGTGCGTGCGTGTTTGCGTGTGCGTGCTTGTTTGCGTGTGTGCGTGCGTGCGTGTTTGCGTGTGCGTGCGTGTTTGTGTGTGTTTGCGTTTGCGTGTGTTTGCGTGTGTGTGCGTGTTTGCGTGTGTGACCAGAGGGAGTGAGACTAAGACAAAAGGCTGCTGTGGATGAGAGACACCATATTCCCTACATAGTGCACTACCCAGGGCCCTAATCAAAAGTAGTGCACTACCCAGGGTGTAGCGTACCATGTGGGACATAGGCACCACCCCCCATTCATTCATTCAGACGTCAGAATAGAGAAGCATTGTCAGAAGACAACAGTTAGTTTAATAATGTATATCTGTGTATAACAGTTAGTTTAATAATGTATATCTGTGTATAATAGTCAGTTTAATAATGTATATATGTGTATAACAGTCAGTTTAATAATGTATATCTGTGTATAACAGTTAGTTTAATAATGTATATCTGTGTATAACAGTTTAATAATGTATATCTGTGTATAACAGTTTAATAATGTATATCTGTGTATAACAGTTAGTTTAATAATGTATATCTGTGTATAACAGTCAGTTTAATAATGTATATCTGTGTATAACAGTTAGTTTAATAATGTATATCTGTGTATAACAGTTTAATAATGTATATCTGTGTATAACAGTTAGTTTAATAATGTATATCTGTGTATAACAGTCAGTTTAATAATGTATATCTGTGTATAACAGTCAGTTTAATAATGTATATCTGTGTATAACAGTTTAATAATGTATATCTGTGTATAACAGTTAGTTTAATAATGTATATCTGTGTATAACAGTTAGTTTAATAATGTATATCTGTGTATAACAGTCAGTTTAATAATGTATATCTGTGTATAACAGTTTAATAATGTATATCTGTGTATAACAGTCAGTTTAATAATGTATGTCTGTGTATAACAGTTTAATAATGTATATCTGTGTATAACAGTCAGTTTAATAATGTATATCTGTGTATAACAGTCAGTTTAATAATGTATATCTGTGTATAACAGTTTAATAATGTATATCTGTGTATAACAGTTAGTTTAATAATGTATATCTGTGTATAACAGTTTAATAATGTATATCTGTGTATAACAGTCAGTTTAATAATGTATGTCTGTGTATAACAGTTTAATAATGTATATCTGTGTATAACAGTTAGTTTAATAATGTATATCTGTGTATAACAGTTTAATAATGTATATCTGTGTATAACAGTTAGTTTAATAATGTATGTCTGTGTATAACAGTCAGTTTAATAATGTATGTCTGTGTATAACAGTTAGTTTAATAATGTATGTCTGTGTATAACAGTTTAATAATGTATGTCTGTGTATAACAGTTAGTTTAATAATGTATATCTGTGTATAACAGTTAGTTTAATAATGTATATCTGTGTATAACAGTTAGTTTAATAATGTATATCTGTGTATAACAGTCAGTTTAATAATGTATATCTGTGTATAACAGTTAGTTTAATAATGTATATCTGTGTATAACAGTCAGTTTAATAATGTATATATGTGTATAACAGTTTAATAATGTATATCTGTGTATAACAGTTTAATAATGTATATCTGTGTATAACAGTCAGTTTAATAATGTATATATGTGTATAACAGTTTAATAATGTAATAACAGTTAGTCTTAATAATGTATGTCTGTGTATAACAGTCAGTTTAATAATGTATATCTGTGTATAACAGTTAGTTTAATAAGTGTCTTTATAACAGTCAGTTTAATAATGTATGTCTGTATAGCAGTTAGTTTAATAATGTATGTCTGTGTTTAACAGTGTTTAGTTTATACCTCTCCCACACTTCACTGTCGGGCACTGGGAATTCATCATCAGAATGTGACCCAAGTGGAATCATATTCCCTGTATAGTGCCCTACTTTAGACCAGAGCCCTATTCCCTTATAGTGCCCTACTTTAGACCAGAGCCCTATTCCCTGTATAGTGCCCTACTTTAGACCAGAGCCCTATTCCCTGTATAGTGCCCTACTTTAGACTTTAGACCAGAGCCCTATTCCCTTATAGTGCACTACTTTAGACCAGAGCCCTATTCCCTATATAGTACACTACTTTAGACCAGAGCCCTATTCCCTCTATAGTGCCCTACTATAGACCAGGGCCCTATTCCCTCTATAGTGCCCTACTATAGACCAGAGCCCTATTCCCTGTATAGTGCCCTACTATAGACCAGGGCCCTATTCCCTCTATAGTGCCCTACTATAGACCAGAGCCCTATTCCCTCTATAGTGCCCTACTTTAGACCAGAGCCCTATTCCCTCTATAGTGCCCTACTATAGACCAGAGCCCTATTCCCTCTATAGTGCCCTACTATAGACCAGGGCCCTATTCCCTCTATAGTGCCCTACTATAGACCAGAACCCTATTCCCTCAATAGTGCCCTACTATAGACCAGCGCCCTATTCCCTGTATAATACACTACTTTAGACCAGGGCCCTATTCCCTCTATAGTGCCCTACTATAGACCAGGGCCCTATTCCCTCTATAGTGCCCTACTATAGACCAGAGCCCTATTCCCTCTATAGTGCCCTACTTTAGACCAGAGCCCTATTCCCTCTATAGTGCCCTACTATAGACCAGAGCCCTATTCCCTCTATAGTGCCCTACTATAGACCAGGGCCCTATTCCCTCTATAGTGCCCTACTATAGACCAGAACCCTATTCCCTCAATAGTGCCCTACTATAGACCAGCGCCCTATTCCCTGTATAATACACTACTTTAGACCAGGGCCCTATTCCCTCTATAGTGCCCTACTATAGACCAGAGCCCTATTCCCTCTATAGTGCCCTACTTTAGACCAGAGCCCTATTCCCTCTATAGTGCCCTACTATAGACCAGCGCCCTATTCCCTATATAGTGCCCTACTATAGACCAGCGCCCTATTCCCTATATAGTGCCCTACTATAGACCAGCGCCCTATTCCCTATATAGTCACTACTTTAGTGACTATATAGGGCTCCGGGCAGCCGAGCGGAAATGGAGGAAAACTCGCCTCCCTGCGGACCTGGCATCCTTTCACTCCCTCCTCTCTACATTTTCCTCCTCTGTCTCTGCTGCTAAAGCCACTTTCTACCATTCTAAATTCCAAGCATCTGCCTCTAACCCTAGGAAGCTCTTTGCCACCTTCTCCTCCCTCCTGAATCCCCCCCCCTCCTCCCTCTCTGCAGATGACTTCGTCAACCATTTTGAAAAGAAGGTCGACGACATCCGATCCTCGTTTGCTAAGTCAAACGACACCGCTGGTTCTGCTCACACTGCCCTACCCTATGCTCTGACCTCTTTCTCCCCTCTCTCTCCAGATGAAATCTCGCGTCTTGTGACGGCCGGCCGCCCAACAACCTGCCCGCTTGACCCTATCCCCTCCTCTCTTCTCCAGACCATTTCCGGAGACCTTCTCCCTTACCTCACCCCGCTCATCAACTCATCCCTGACCGCTGGCTACGTCCCTTCCGTCTTCAAGAGAGCGAGAGTTGCACCCCTTCTGAAAAAACCTACACTCGATCCCTCCGATGTCAACAACTACAGACCAGTATCCCTTCTCTCTTTTCTCTCCAAAACTCTTGAGCGTGCCGTCCTTGGCCAGCTCTACCGCTATCTCTCTCAGAATGACCTTCTTGATCCAAATCAGTCAGGTTTCAAGACTAGTCATTCAACTGAGACTGCTCTTCTCTGTATCACGGAGGCGCTCCGCACTGCTAAAGCTAACTCTCTCTCCTCTGCTCTCATCCTTCTAGACCTATCGGCTGCCTTCGATACTGTGAACCATCAGATCCTCCTCTCCACCCTCTCCGAGTTGGGCATCTCCGGCGCGGCCCACGCTTGGATTGGGTCCTACCTGACAGGTCGCTCCTACCAGGTGGCGTGGCGAGAATCTGTCTCCTCACCACGCGCTCTCACCACTGGTGTCCCCCAGGGCTCTGTTCTAGGCCCTCTCTTATTCTCGCTATACACCAAGTCACTTGGCTCTGTCATAACCTCACATGGTCTCTCCTATCATTGCTATGCTGACGACACACAATTAATCTTCTCCTTTCCCCCTTCTGATGACCAGGTGGCGAATCGCATCTCTGCATGTCTGGCAGACATATCAGTGTGGATGACGGATCACCACCTCAAGCTGAACCTCAGCAAGACGGAGCTCCTCTTCCTCCCGGGGAAGGACTGCCCGTTCCATGATCTCGCCATCACGGTTGACAACTCCATTGTGTCCTCCTCCCAGAGCGCTAAGAACCTTGGCGTGATCCTGGACAACACCCTGTCGTTCTCAACTAACATCAAGGCGGTGTCCCGTTCCTGTAGGTTCATGCTCTACAACATCCGCAGAGTACGACCCTGCCTCACACAGGAAGCGGCGCAGGTCCTAATCCAGGCACTTGTCATCTCCCGTCTTGATTACTGCAACTCGCTGTTGGCTGGGCTCCCTGCCTGTGCCATTAAACCCCTACAACTCATCCAGAACGCCGCAGCCCGTCTGGTGTTCAACCTTCCCAAGTTCTCTCACGTCACCCCGCTCCTCCGCTCTCTCCACTGGCTTCCAGTTGAAGCTCGCATCCGCTACAAGACCATGGTGCTTGCCTACGGAGCTGTGAGGGGAACGACACCTCAGTACCTCCAGGCTCTGATCAGGCCCTACACCCAAACAAGGGCACTGCGTTCATCCACCTCTGGCCTGCTCGCCTCCCTACCACTGAGGAAGTACAGTTCCCGCTCAGCCCAGTCAAAACTGTTCGCTGCTCTGGCCCCCCAATGGTGGAACAAACTCCCTCACGACGCCAGGACAGCG
>NC_068425.1:36647923-36655423 GCF_023373465.1 Oncorhynchus keta | reverse complement strand
TGACAGTAAACTTTGATTTGATTGGAGGCCCGTTATCCACCCTGATTTATTGTCCTCTATAGAGCTGATCTGCTCTATCATATGTACACGTATGTTTGGAATCATTTGTAAATAGGTTACTAAGGTTTTTTGCATCTTACTGACCGTCTACTTGTCTTTCTGTTTCAGGCCTGGGAGGATCGCCACCTGGTGGCCAGGATGGAGGAGCTGGTCCGCAGCCTGAGGGAGAGCCTCCAGAACCGGGCTCTGGATCACCTCTTCCTGGGGAGCGACAGCAGCTCCATCTTACCTGACTCTGTGGCTCTACCTAAGTTGGTCAAGGAGGCGGTGGGAGCTCCAGTGGAGGGTTCAGGGGGATGTTTGGGGGGTTCGACGGGGAACCTCTGGGCAGGTGTGGACCCAGCCTCGTTGGACCTAGTGTCTGGCCGGTTGGCGTATGCCTGGAGCCATCTCCACCGGCTGATCAGGTTGGGCCGACCCCAGAGGAGTAGCTTGGGGCTGGGCAGGACAGGCAACATAAACTGCCAGCATCTGCAACCTGGAGAATAACACACTTAACATAATAATAATAATAATAATATGCCATTTAGCAGACGCTTTTATCCAAAGCGACTTACAGTCATGTGTGCATACATTCTACGTATGGGTGGTCCCGGGAATCGAACCCACTACCCTGGCGTTACAAGCGCCATGCTCTACCAACTGAGCTACAGAAGGACCCAGGTTCACAGCTCGTATCCTCCAACAACGAGTCAAACAGACAGATACATAGACAGACGGGATGGATGATACATCAGGCTACTTGACAGACGGGATGGATGATACACCAGGCTACTAGACAGACGGGATGGATGATACATCAGGCTACTTGACAGACGGGATGGATGATACATCAGGCTACTTGACAGACGGGATGGATGATACATCAGGCTACTTGACAGACGGGATGGATGATGCATCAGGCTACTAGACAGACGGGATGGATGATACATCAGGCTACTTGACAGACGGGATGGATGATGCATCAGGCTACTTGACAGACGGGATGGATGATACATCAGGCTACTAGACAGACGGGATGGATGATACATCAGGCTACTTGACAGACGGGATGGATGATACATCAGGCTACTTGACAGACGGGATGGATGATGCATCAGGCTACTAGACAGACGGGATGGATGATACATCAGGCTACTAGACAGACGGGATGGATGATACATCAGGCTACTTGACAGACGGGATGGATGATACATCAGGCTACTTGACAGACGGGATGGATGATACATCAGGCTACTTGACAGACGGGATGGATGATACATCAGGCTACTTGACAGACGGGATGGATGATACATCAGGCTACTTGACAGACGGGATGGATGATACATCAGGCTACTTGACAGACGGGATGGATGATACATCAGGCTACTTGACAGACGGGATGGATGATACATCAGGCTACTTGACAGACGGGATGGATGATACATCAGGCTACTTGACAGATGGGATGGATGATACATCCAGGCTACTTGACAGACGGGATGGATGATACATCAGGCTACTTGACAGACGGGATGGATGATACATCAGGCTACTTGACAGACGGGATGGATGATACATCAGGCTACTTGACAGACGGGATGGATGATACATCAGGCTACTAGACAGACGGGATGGATGATACATCAGGCTACTTACACGTCCAATGGTTGTTTACAGGAGCTACTGGTCTAGAATAAAACGAAAGCCTAGAACAGTGATGGGACGTTCTCTGAGTCATCCCTCTTAACCAGTCACGAATGGAAATCATAGGGAATGTGTGAATTTTATAATTTATGAATTTTGTAATTTATGAATTTTGTAATTTATGAATTTGTAATGAATACATGTGTAATTTTTCCCTGGTACCTAATGAATGAGGTTTCATTCAAAACCAGAGTGATTGTATGTCTGTGTCCCTATTGGCACCCTATTCTGTATTTAGTGCACTACTTTCCCATAGGACTCTGGTCCAAAGTAGTGCACTAGGCAATAGGGTGCCTTTTGGGATGCCCTTCTGTGTTCTATGCTGTATGTATTATCAGACAGTATAATAGGCAGGGTACACTCCCAGTTCAGGGACAGACAGTGTAACAGCAGGGTACACTCCCAGTTCAGAGACAGACAGTGTAATAGGCAGGGTACACTCCCAGTTCAGAGACAGACAGTGTAATAGGCAGGGTACACTCCCAGTTCAGAGACAGACAGTGTAATAGGCAGGGACAGACAGTGTAATAGGCTCCCAGTTCAGAGACAGACAGTGTAACAGCAGGGTACACTCCCAGTTCAGAGACAGACAGTGTAATAGGCAGGGTACACTCCCAGTTCAGAGACAGACAGTGTAATAGGCAGGGTACACTCCCAGTTCAGAGACAGACAGTGTAATAGGGTACACTCCCAGTTCAGGGACAGACAGTGTAATAGGCAGGGTACACTCCCAGTTCAGAGACAGACAGTGTAATAGGCAGGGTACACTCCCAGTTCAGAGACAGACTGTGAGACAGGTAATAGGCAGGGTACACTCCCAGTTCAGAGACAGACAGTGTAATAGGCAGGGTACACTCCCAGTTCAGAGACAGACAGTGTAATAGGCAGGGTACACTCCCAGACTTTACACTCCCAGTTCAGGACAGACTGTGAATAGGCAGGGTACACTCCCAGTTCAGGACAGACAGTGTAATAGGCAGGGTGTTTAGGGACAGACTTAAAATAAAAATAAAAAATGTAATAAAATGTTATTTGTCACATGCACTATGTAAAGGGAGCACCATATCAATGTGGAGCTATAAACAGGAAGTACCAGGTTAGATTATACAAATGATAATAATAAGGTATTTGAGGTAGATATGTAGATGAAGGCAGGGTAAAGTGACTAGACATCAGGATTGATAATAATAAGGTATTTGAGGTAGATATGAACATGAAGGCAGGGTAAAGTGACTAGACATCAGGATTGATAATAATAAGGTATTTGAGGTAGATATGTAGATGAAGGCAGGGTAAAGTGACTAGACATCAGGATAGATAATAATAAGGTATTTGAGGTAGATATGAACATGAAGGCAGGGTAAAGTGACTAGGCATCAGGATAGATAATAATAAGGTATTTGAGGTAGATATGAACATGAAGGCAGGGTAAAGTGACTAGACATCAGGATAGATAATAATAAGGTATTTGAGGTAGATATGTACATGAAGGCAGGGTAAAGTGACTAGGCATCAGGATAGATAATAATAAGGTATTTGAGGTAGATATGTAGATGAAGGCAGGGTAAAGTGACTAGACATCAGGATAGATAATAATAAGGTATTTGAGGTAGATATGTACATGAAGGCAGGGTAAAGTGACTAGACATCAGGATAGATAATAATAAGGTATTTGAGGTAGATATGTAGATGAAGGCAGGGTAAAGTGACTAGACATCAGGATAGATAATAATAAGGTATTTGAGGTAGATATGTAGATGAAGGCAGGGTAAAGTGACTAGACATCAGGATAGATAATAATAAGGTATTTGAGGTAGATATGAACATGAAGGCAGGGTAAAGTGACTAGACATCAGGATAGATAATAATAAGGTATTTGAGGTAGATATGTAACATGAAGGCAGGGTAAAGTGACTAGACATCAGGATAGATAATAATAAGGTATTTGAGGTAGATATGTACATGAAGGCAGGGTAAAGTGACTAGACATCAGGATTGATAATAATAAGGTATTTGAGGTAGATATGTAGATGAAGGCAGGGTAAAGTGACTAGACATCAGGATAGATAATAATAAGGTATTTGAGGTAGATATGTACATGAAGGCAGGGTAAAGTGACTAGACATCAGGATAGATAATAATAAGGTATTTGAGGTAGATATGTACATGAAGGCAGGGTAAAGTGACTAGACATCAGGATTGATAATAATAAGGTATTTGAGGTAGATATGAACATGAAGGCAGGGTAAAGTGACTAGACATCAGGATAGATAATAATAAGGTATTTGAGGTAGATATGTACATGAAGGCAGGGTAAAGTGACTAGACATCAGGATTGATAATAATAGGAGTAAAATAGCGACAGACTCTGTGTGTGTGCTGCCAGTTTCCATGGAGACGAGGGGGTCACTCGCTCCTGAGTCGTGTGTCGTGTCTGGTGAATAATGCTGTGAAAATACACACACACACACACACAGACACACACACACACACAGACAGACACACACACACAGACACACACACACACACACACAGACACAGACATATCGATCTGCCACTTCACTCAGCTCTCATGTCTGACAAATCTTCCACTTGAGTCTGTCAGTATATTTTAGTGTGTGTGTGTGTGTGTGTGTGTGTGTGTGTGTGTGTGTGTGTGTGTGTGTGTGTGTGTGTGTGTGTGTGTGTGTGTGTGTGTGTGTGTGTGTGTGTGTGTGTGTGTGTGTGTGTGTGTGTGTGTGTGTGTGTGTGTGTTTTCACAGCATTATTCATTGTAGTGTTATAGTGTTATGACTGTATTATTGTCAGAGAGGGACCTGTTAGTGATTCGCTGCTGTCTGTAGTCTGTCCTCAGGACCGGTCTGGACTTGTGTCAGGGAATTTTAGAGACCGTGTATTTTACCAGCCTTCTACAGTCACAGTCACAGCCACAGTCACAGTCACAGTCACAGCCACAGCCACAGTCACAGTCACAGCCACAGCCACAGTCACAGTCACAGTCACAGCCACAGCCACAGCCACAGTCACAGTCACAGCCACAGTCACAGTCACAGTCACAGCCACAGTCACAGTCACAGTCACAGTCACAGCCACAGCCACAGTCACAGTCACAGTCACAGCCACAGTCACAGTCACAGCCACAGCCACAGCCACAGCCACAGTCACAGTCACAGCCACAGTCACAGTCACAGCCACAGTCACAGTCACAGTCACAGCCACAGCCACAGTCACAGTCACAGCCACAGCCACAGTCACAGCCACAGCCACAGCCACAGCCACAGTCACAGTCACAGCCACAGCCACAGTCACAGCCACAGCCACAGTCACAGCCACAGTCACAGTCACAGCCACAGCCACAGCCACAGCCACAGCCACAGTCACAGCCACAGTCACAGCCACAGCCACAGCCACAGCCACAGCCACAGCCACAGTCACAGCCACAGCCACAGTCACAGCCACAGCCACAGTCACAGTCACAGCCACAGCCACAGCCACAGTCACAGTCACAGCCACAGCCACAGCCACAGCCACAGCCACAGCCACAGTCACAGCCACAGTCACAGTCACAGCACAGTCACAGTCACAGTCACAGCCACAGTCCAGCAGTCACAGCCACAGCCACAGTCACAGCCACAGCCACAGCCACAGCCACAGTCACAGCCACAGCCACAGTCACAGTCACAGCCACAGTCACAGTCACAGTCACAGTCACAGCCACAGTCACAGGCACAGTCACAGTCACAGTCACAGGCACAGTCACAGCCACAGTCACAGCCACAGCCACAGTCACAGCCACAGCCACAGTCACAGTCACAGCCACAGTCACAGTCACAGCCACAGTCACAGCCACAGCCACAGCCACAGTCACAGTCACAGCCACCACAGTGCGTGTGTGTGTTCGCTCCTTAATGGCAGCCCATTCCTTACATAGGTCTGATGAATTAGCCTGGGTGATGGGCCCCACGGCGCAGGGAGAGCTGTTACCAGACTGGACATAGGTCTGATGAATTAGCCTGGGTGATGGGCCCCACGGCGCAGGGAGAACTGTTACCAGACTGGACATAGGTCTGATGAATTAGCCTGGATGATGGGCCCCACGGCGCAGGGAGAGCTGTTACCAGACTGGACATAGGTCTGATGAATTAGCCTGGATGATGGGCCCCACGGCGCAGGGAGAGCTGTTACCAGACTGGACATAGGTCTGAGGAATTAGCCTGGGTGATGGGCCCCACGGCGCAGGGAGAGCTGTTACCAGACTGGACATAGGTCTGATGAATTAGCCTGGATGATGGGCCCCACGGCGCAGGGAGAACTGTTACCAGACTGGACATAGGTCTGATGAATTAGCCTGGGTGATGGGCCCCACGGCGCAGGGAGAACTGTTACCAGACTGGACATAGGTCTGATGAATTAGCCTGGATGATGGGCCCCACGGCGCAGGGAGAGCTGTTACCAGACTGGACATAGGTCTGATGAATTAGCCTGGATGATGGGCCCCACGGCGCAGGGAGAGCTGTTACCAGACTGGACATAGGTCTGAGGAATTAGCCTGGGTGATGGGCTCCACGGCGCAGGGAGAGCTGTTACCAGACTGGACATAGGTCTGATGAATTAGCCTGGATGATGGGCCCCACGGCGCAGGGAGAACTGTTACCAGACTGGACATAGGTCTGATGAATTAGCCTGGGTGATGGGCCCCACGGCGCAGGGAGAACTGTTACCAGACTGGACATAGGTCTGATGAATTAGCCTGGTTGATGGGCCCCACGGCGCAGGGAGAACTGTTACCAGACTGTGCTGGAAAGGAGGCTGGTTGATAAGATTACTTTATTGGTCAACTGCACACAAGGACCAATCAGAATGTGACTTCTGCTTCACACCAACTCACATACAGTTTTTGGAGAGGTGCAGGAGGCTGCCACACCGGGTACCTGGGGAGCTGTTGTTGTGGGTGGGGGGGGATAAGTACCTCTCTAACCGGGTACCTGGGGAGCTGTTGTTGTGGGGGAGGGGATAAGTACCTCTCTAACCGGGTACCTGGGGAGCTGTTGTTGTGGCGGGGGGGTTAAGTGCTCAAGGCCACCTCTCAAACCTGCCGCCCCTTGTCAATAAATACTGCACCATGTCCACGTACCTTTGACAGGGTGAAATGCAGTACAGTATATAGTGAATGGGGGCCATGTGGGATATATTTGCCTGGTTAAATGCAGTACACTATATAGTGAATGGGGGCCATGTGGGATGTATTTGCCTGGTTAAATGCAGTACACTATATAGTGAATGGGGGCCATGTGGGATATATTTGCCTGGTTAAATGCAGTACACTATATAGTGAATGGGGGCCATGTGGGATGTATTTGCCTGGTTAAATGCAGTACACTATATAGTGAATGGGGGCCATGTGGGATATATTTGCCTGGTTAAATGCAGTACACTATATAGTGAATGGGGGCCATGTGGGATATATTTCCCTGGTTAAATGCAGTACACTATATAGTGAATGGGGGCCATGTGGGATATATTTCCCTGGTTAAATGCAGTACACTATATAGTGAATGGGGGGCCATGTGGGATATATTTCCCTGGTTAAATGCAGTACACTATATAGTGAATGGGGGCCATGTGGGATGTATTTGCCAGACAGCCACAGCCTGTTCATGGTTAAATGCAGTACACTATATAGTGAATGGGGGGCCATGTGGGATATATTTCCCTGGTTAAATGCAGTACACTATATAGTGAATGGGGGCCATG
>NC_068425.1:36620423-36642923 GCF_023373465.1 Oncorhynchus keta | reverse complement strand
TTAGACTGCTGCTGCATAACAGTGATGTCACTTAGTGTGTCACTTAGTGTGTTATCCATTAGACTGCTGCTGTAACAGTGATGTCACTTAGTGTGTTATCCATTAGACTGCTGCTGCAACACAGTGATGTCACTTAGTGTGTTATCCTTTAGACTGCTGCAGTGATGTCACTTAGTGTGTTATCCATTAGACTGCTGCTATAATACAGTGATGTCACTTAGTGTGTTATCCATTAGACTGCTGCTATAATACAGTGATGTCACTTAGTGTGTTATCCATTAGACTGCTGCTATAACACAGTGATGTCACTTAGTGTGTTATCCATTAGACTGCTGATGTAACAGTGATGTCACTTAGTGTGTTATCCATTAGACTGCTGCTGTAACAGTGATGTCACTTAGTGTGTTATCCATTAGACTGCTGCTATAACACAGTGATGTCACTTAGTGTGTTATCCATTAGACTGCTGCCATAACAGTGATGTCACTTAGTGTGTTATCCATTAGACTGCTGCTGCAACACAGTGATGTCACTTAGTGTGTTATCCATTAGACTGCTGCTGCAACACAGTGATGTCACTTAGTGTGTTATCCATTAGACTGCTGCTGTAACAGTGATGTCACTTAGTGTGTTATCCATTAGACTGCTGCTGCAACACAGTGATGTCACTTAGTGTGTTATCCATTAGACTGCTGCTGCACACTTAGTGTGTTATCCATTAGACTGCTGCTGCAACACAGTGATGTCACTTAGTGTGTTATCCATTAGACTGCTGCTGCAACACAGTGATGTCACTTAGTGTGTTATCCATTAGACTGCTGCTGTAACAGTGATGTCACTTAGTGTGTTATCCATTAGACTGCTGCTGTAACAGTGATGTCACTTAGTGTGTTATCCATTAGACTGCTGCTGTAACACAGTGATGTCACTTAGTGTGTTATCCATTAGACTGCTGCTGTAACACAGTGATGTCATTAGTGTGTTATCCATTAGACTGCTGCTGCAACACAGTGATGTCACTTAGTGTGTTATCCATTAGACTGCTGCTGTAACAGTGATGTCACTTAGTGTGTTATCCATTAGACTGCTGCTGCAGTGATGTCACTTAGTGTGTTATCCATTAGACTGCTGCTAACAGTGATGTCACTTAGTGTGTTATCCATTAGACTGCTGCTGTAACACAGTGATGTCACTTAGTGATGACTGCTGCTGTACAGTGATGTCAGTGTGTTATCCATTAGACTGCTGCTGTAACAGTGATGTCACAGTGATCCATTAGTGCTGCTGTAACAGTGATGTCAGTGTGTTATCCATTAGACTGCTGCTGCAAACAGTGATGTCACTTAGTGTGTTATCCATTAGACTGCTGCTGCAACAGTGATGTCACTTAGTGTGTTATCCATTAGACTGCTGCTGCAACACAGTGATGTCACTTAGTGTGTTATCCATTAGACTGCTGCTGTAACAGTGATGTCACTTAGTGTGTTATCCATTAGACTGCTGCTGTAACACAGTGATGTCACTTAGTGTGTTATCCATTAGACTGCTGCTGTAACAGTGATGTCACTTAGTGTGTTATCCATTAGACTGCTGCTGCAACACAGTGATGTCACTTAGTGAGTTATCCATTAGACTGCTGCTGTAACAGTGATGTCACTTAGTGTGTTATCCATTAGACTGCTGCTGTAACAGTGATGTCACTTAGTGTGTTATCCATTAGACTGCTGCTGCAACAGTGATGTCACTTAGTGTGTTATCCATTAGACTGCTGCTGCAAACAGTGATGTCACTTAGTGTGTTATCCATTAGACTGCTGCTGCAACACAGTGATGTCACTTAGTGTGTTATCCATTAGACTGCTGCTGTAACACAGTGATGTCACTTAGTGTGTTATCCATTAGACTGCTGCTGCAACACAGTGATGTCACTTAGTGTGTTATCCATTAGACTGCTGCTGTAACAGTGATGTCACTTAGTGTGTTATCCATTAGACTGCTGCTGTAACAGTGATGTCACTTAGTGTGTTATCCATTAGACTGCTGCTGCAACACAGTGATGTCACTTAGTGTGTTATCCATTAGACTGCTGCTGCAGTGATGTCACTTAGTGTGTTATCCATTAGACTGCTGCTATAACACAGTGATGTCACTTAGTGTGTTATCCATTAGACTGCTGCTGTAACAGTGATGTCACTTAGTGTGTTATCCATTAGACTGCTGCCATAACAGTGATGTCACTTAGTGTGTTATCCATTAGACTGCTGCTGCAACACAGTGATGTCACTTAGTGTGTTATCCATTAGACTGCTGCTGCAACACAGTGATGTCACTTAGTGTGTTATCCATTAGACTGCTGCTGTAACACAGTGATGTCACTTAGTGTGTTATCCATTAGACTGCTGCTGTAACAGTGATGTCACTTAGTGTGTTATCCATTAGACTGCTGCTGTAACAGTGATGTCACTTAGTGTGTTATCCATTAGACTGCTGCTGTAACAGTGATGTCACTTAGTGTGTTATCCATTAGACTGCTGCTGTAACACAGTGATGTCACTTAGTGTGTTATCCATTAGACTGCTGCTGTAACAGTGATGTCACTTAGTGTGTTATCCATTAGACTGCTGCTGCAACACAGTGATGTCACTTAGTGAGTTATCTATTAGACTGCTGCTGTAACAGTGATGTCACTTAGTGTGTTATCCATTAGACTGCTGCTGTAACAGTGATGTCACTTAGTGTGTTATCCATTAGACTGCTGCTGCAACACAGTGATGTCACTTAGTGTGTTATCCATTAGACTGCTGCTGCAACACAGTGATGTCACTTAGTGTGTTATCCATTAGACTGCTGCTGCAACACAGTGATGTCACTTAGTGTGTTATCCATTAGACTGCTGCTGTAACACAGTGATGTCACTTAGTGTGTTATCCATTAGACTGCTGATGTAACAGTGATGTCACTTAGTGTGTTATCCATTAGACTGCTGCTGTAACAGTGATGTCACTTAGTGTGTTATCCATTAGACTGCTGCTGTAACAGTGATGTCACTTAGTGTGTTATCCATTAGACTGCTGCTGCAAAACAGTGATGTCACTTAGTGTGTTATCCATTAGACTGCTGCTGTAACAGTGATGTCACTTAGTGTGTTATCCATTAGACTGCTGCTGCATGCAACACAGTGATGTCACTTAGTGAGTTATCTATTAGACTGCTGCTGTAACAGTGATGTCACTTAGTGTGTTATCTATTAGACTGCTGCTGTAATAGTGATGTCACTTAGTGTGTTATCCATTAGACTGCTGCTGTAACAGTGATGTCACAGTGTGTCACTTAGTGTGTTATCCATTAGACTGCTGCTGGTGTTGTAGTGATCACTTAGGAGTTATCCATTAGACTGCTGCTGCAATGAGTGCTGTCATTGTGTAGTTTGATCCAGTTGAGGGCAGTCTCTACACGTGATAGCCTTGTGTTTATTTTGACCATTGCTGACTGCTGCTCTCTTGCAGACAGACTCACAGTGATGTCACTTAGTGTGTTATCCATTAGACTGCTGCTGCAACACAGTGATGTCACTTAGTGTGTTATCCATTAGACTGCTGCTGTAACAGTGATGTCACTTAGTGTGTTATCCATTAGACTGCTGCTGTAACACAGTGATGTCACTTAGTGTGTTATCCATTAGACTGCTGCTGCAACACAGTGATGTCACTTAGTGTGTTATCCATTAGACTGCTGCTGTAACAGTGATGTCACTTAGTGTGTTATCCATTAGACTGCTGCTGCAAAACAGTGATGTCACTTAGTGTGTTATCCATTAGACTGCTGCTGTAACAGTGATGTCACTTAGTGTGTTATCCATTAGACTGCTGCTGCAACACAGTGATGCCACTTAGTGTGTTATCTATTAGACTGCTGCTGCAACACAGTGATGTCACTTAGTGTGTTATCTATTAGACTGCTGCTGTAATAGTGATGTCACTTAGTGTGTTATCCATTAGACTGCTGCTGTAACAGTGATGTCACTTAGTGTGTCACTTAGTGTGTTATCCATTAGACTGCTGCTGGTGTTGTAGTGATTAAAGGGGAGGAGCCAGCAGGGAAGTTTCCACAATGAGTGCTGTCATTGTATAGTTTGACCAGTTGAGGGCAGTCTCTCTACCACGTCATAGCCTTGCTATACTGACTTTATTATGACAGCAACACACACACATATGCAGGTACACACAGACACACATTTATTAAGACACCAGTTGCTCTCTTGTTGAGAAGACAGACTCACAGTTATGTCACTTAGTGTGTTATCCATTAGACTGCTGCTATAACACAGTGATGTCACTTAGTGTGTTATCCATTAGACTGCTGCAACACAGTGATGTCACTTAGTGTGTTATCCATTAGACTGCTGCTGTAACAGTGATGTCACTTAGTGTGTTATCCATTAGACTGCTGCTATAACACAGTGATGTCACTTAATGTGTTATACAATAGACTGCTGCTGCAACACAGCAAACTGACTTTATTATTGAAACCACACACGCACATAAGCAGGCACACACACACGTGAACATGCACACATACACATGAGCGTACTCGCGTGCACGCACACACACACAGAGTAGGAAGGGAGGGGCCACCAGGATCTCACAGCTGACACGGCCACAGGTCATGTGCCACTTTGGTTTCCACGGTAACTCTCTTGAAGTAACCCAGCATCCACCCTATGAGGTTACACACATAATTACCCACCACACCTGCTTTATCTCTTTACCCCCCTCTCTCTCTTTCCCTCTCTCTCTCTCTCTCTCTCTCTCTCTCTCTCTCTCTCTCTCTCTCTCTCTGTCTCTCTCTCTCTCTCTCTCTCTCTCATTCTCTCCTCTCTCTCTCTCTCTCTCTCTCTCTCTCTCTCTCTCTCTCTCTCTCTCTCTCTCTCTCTCTCTCTCTCTCTCTCTCTCTCTCCTCTCTCTCTCTCTCTCTCTCTCTCTCTCTCTCTCTCTCTCTCTCTCTCTCTCTCTCTCCTCTCTCTCTCCTTCTCTCATTCTCTTCTCTCTCTCTCTCTCTCTCTCCTCTCTCCTCCTGTAATAACGATGTGCAAATATTTAAAGTACAAAAGGGAAAATAAATAAACATAAATATGGGTTGTATTTACAATGGTGTTTGTTCTTCACTGGTTGTTCTTTTCTTGTGGCAACAGGTCACACATCTTGCTGCTGTGATGCACACTGTGGAATTTCACCCAGTAGATATGGGAGTTTATCAAAATTGGATTTGTTTTCTAATTATTTGTGGGTCTGTGTAATCTGAGGGAAATATGTGTCTCTAATATGGTCATATATTTGGCAGGAGGTTAGGAAGTACAGCTACCACCTCATTTTGTGGGCAGCGTGCACATAGCCTGTTCTCAATAGCAAGGCTATGCTCACTGAGTCTTAATTTTGGGTCAGTCACTCTCTATCCTCCTATCTATTTCCCCCTCATCCTCTTCATCCTCCACACACCCACCCAAGATTCTCTCTCTCTCTCTCTCTCTCTCTCTCTCTCTCTCTCTCTCTCTCTCTCTCTCTCTTTAGTTTATTATCTATTTCACTTGCTTTGGCAATGTAAACATATGCTCCCCATGCCAATAAAGCCCTTTGAATTGAATTGAATTGAGAGAGAGAACCAGACAACAGATTTGATTCGATATCCATCAGTGCTCCTGCAAACCTGGGTGAGTCATTGGTGCACGGCAGAAAGGGGGAGAGAGAGAGGGCAGGGGGGGTGGGAGTAAGAGAGAGAGCAGAGGAGGGGTAGTATGCACACACAAGAGACAGGGCTGGCTTTACGTGTCATTTCTGAAAAGTGGGCAAGACTTGAGAGAGAGAGAGAGAGAGAGAGAGAGAGAGAGAGAGAGAGAGGGAGAGGGAGAGGGAGAGAGAGAAGGTTCTGTTGTTGTTGTTGTTTGATGAGAGGGGGGTGATGATGGAGAGGTAGTGAGAATGAAGAAGAGTAACCTGGTTAACCCTTCACTCTTGTCATCTTGAGATTTTATATCTCTTGTTTTCCATTCCTCTTTTCTCCGGGGTGAAAGTGGATGTTGGATGGAGGGATGAGGAACTGGATGAAGGGAAGTGAGGAAGAGAAGAGAGACTGAGGAGACAATGGCGTACACACAGGTAAGACCACTGTGACCGTGGAAACATGAACACACACTTTCAAACACCTGTTGTTGCTTCTCCTCTCTTTCTCTCTGGGTCCACTTTCCTCCTCCCTCCCTCTGTAGCACATGTCCTGTATGTCCTTCTGTCTCTTCTCTCTCTTCTCTCTCTCTTCCTCCCTTCTCTCTCTTCTCCCTTCCCTCTCTTTTTGGTTCTCTCTCTTCTCTCGGTTCTCTCTCTTCTATATAACCTATACCATATAATGTTATAGAGATATGACTATATAACCTATACTATATAATATTATAGAGATATGACTATATAACCTATACTATATAATATTATAGAGATATGACTATATAACCTATACTATATAATGTTATAGAGATATGACTATATAACCTATACTATATAATGTTATAGAGATATGACTGTATAACCTATACTATATAATGTTATAGAGATATGACTATATAACCTATACTATATAATATTATAGAGATATGACTATATAACCTATACTATATAATATTATAGAGATATGACTATATAACCTATACTATATAATATTATAGAGATATGACTATATAACCTATACTATATAATATTATAGAGATATGACTATATAACCTATACTATATAATGTTATAGAGATATGACTGTATAACCTATACTATATAATGTTATAGAGATATGACTATATAACCTATACTATATAATATTATAGAGATATGACTGTATAACCTATACTATATAATGTTATAGAGATATATGACTGTATAACCTATACTATATAATGTTATAGAGATATGACTATATAACCTATACTATATAATATTATAGAGATATGACTATATAACCTATACTATATAATGTTATAGAGATATGACTATATAACCTATACTATATAATATTATAGAGATATGACTATATAACCTATACTATATAATATTATAGAGATATGACTATATAACCTATACTATATAATGTTATAGAGATATGACTGTATAACCTATACTATATAATGTTATAGAGATATGACTATATAACCTATACTATATAATATTATAGAGATATGACTATATAACCTATACTATATAATGTTATAGAGATATGACTATATAACCTATACTATATAATATTATAGAGATATGACTATATAACCTAATATTATAGAGATATGACTGTATAACCTAATGTTATAGAGATATGACTGTATAACCTATACTATATAATGTTATAGAGATATGACTATATAACCTATACTATATAATATTATAGAGATATGACTATATAACCTATACTATATAATATTATAGAGATATGACTGTATAACCTAATATTATAGAGATATGACTGTATAACCTATACTATATAATATTATAGAGATATGACTATATAACCTATACTATATAATATTATAGAGATATGACTATATAACCTAATATTATAGAGATATGACTATATAACCTATATTATATAATGTTATAGAGATATGACTATATAACCTATACTATATAATGTTATAGAGATATGACTGTATAACCTATACTATATAATGTTATAGAGATATGACTGTATAACCTATACTATATAATATTATAGAGATATGACTGTATAACCTATACTATATAATGTTATAGAGATATGACTATATAACCTATACTATATAATGTTATAGAGATATGACTATATAACCTATACTATATAATGTTATAGAGATATGACTATATAACCTATACTATATAATATTATAGAGATATGACTGTATAACCTATACTATATAATGTTATAGAGATATGACTATATAACCTATACTATATAATATTATAGAGATATGACTATATAACCTAATATTATAGAGATATGACTATATAACCTATACTATATAATGTTATAGAGATATGACTATATAACCTATACTATATAATGTTATAGAGATATGACTGTATAACCTATACTATATAATATTATAGAGATATGACTGTATAACCTATACTATATAATCATTGAGATATGACTATATAACCTAATATTATAGAGATATGACTATATAACCTAATATTATAGAGATATGACTATATAACCTAATATTATAGAGATATGACTATATAACCTATACTATATAATATTATAGAGATATGACTATATAACCTATACTGTATAATATATATGACTATATAACCTAATATTATAGAGATATGACTATATAACCTATACTATATAATATTATAGAGATATGACTGTATAACCTATACTATATAATATTATAGAGATATGACTGTATAACCTATACTATATATAACCTATTATAGAGATATGACTATATAACCTATATATATAATATTATAGACTATATGACTAATATAACCTATACTATATAACCTATTATAGAGATATGACTATATAACCTATACTATATAATATTATAGAGATATGACTGTATAACCTATACTATATAATATTATAGAGATATGACTGTATAACCTATACTATATAATGTTATAGAGATATGACTATATAACCTATACTGTATAATATTATAGAGATATGACTATATAACCTATATATAATGTTATAGAGATATGACTATATAACCTATACTATATAATATTATAGAGATATGACTATATAACCTAATATTATAGAGATATGACTATATAACCTATACTATATAATATTATAGTTGACTGTATAACCTATACTATATAATATTATAGAGATATGACTGTATAACCTATACTATATAATATTATAGAGATATGACTGTATAACCTATACTATATAATGTTATAGAGATATGACTATATAACCTGTACTATATAATATTATAGAGATATGACTATATAACCTATACTATATAATATTATAGAGATATGACTATATAACCTATACTATATAATATTATAGAGATATGACTATATAACCTATACTATATAATATTATAGAGATATGACTATATAACCTATACTATATAATATTATAGAGATATGACTGTATAACCTATACTATATAATATTATAGAGATATGACTATATAACCTATACTATATAATGTTATAGAAATATGACTATATAACCTGTACTGTATAATATTATAGAGATATGACTGTATAACCTAATGAGATATGACTGTATAACCTATACTATATAATAGAGATATGACTATATAACCTATACTATATAATGTTATAGAGATATGACTGTATAACCTATACTATATAATATTATAGAGATATGACTGTATAACCTATACTATATAATGTTATAGAGATATGACTATATAACCTAATATTATAGAGATATGACTATATAACCTATACTATATAATATTATAGAGATATGACTATATAACCTATACTATATAATATTATAGAGATATGACTATATAACCTAATATTATAGAGATATGACTATATAACCTATACTATATAATATTATAGAGATATGACTATATAACCTATACTATATAATATTATAGAGATATGACTATATAACCTAATATTATAGAGATATGACTATATAACCTATACTATATAATATTATAGAGATATGACTATATAACCTATACTATATAATATTATAGAGATATGACTGTATAACCTATACTATATAATATTATAGAGATATGACTATATAACCTATACTATATAATATTATAGAGATATGACTGTATAACCTATACTATATAATATTATAGAGATATGACTGTATAACCTATACTATATAATGTTATAGAGATATGACTATATAACCTATACTATATAATGTTATAGAGATATGACTATATAACCTATACTATATAATATTATAGAGATATGACTATATAACCTATACTATATAATATTATAGAGATATGACTGTATAACCTATACTATATAATATTATAGAGATATGACTGTATAACCTATACTATATAATAATAACCTATACTATATAATGTTATAGAGATATGACTATATAACCTATACTATATAATATTATAGAGATATGACTGTATAACCTATACTATATAATGTTATAGAGATATGACTATATAACCTATACTATATAATGTTATTGAGATATGACTATATAACCTATACTATATAATATTATAGAGATATGACTGTATAACCTATACTATATAATATTATAGAGATATGACTATATAACCTATACTATATGACTATATAACCTGTTATAGAGATATGACTGTATAACCTATACTATATAATGTTATAGAGATATGACTGTATAACCTATACTATATAATGTTATAGAGATATGACTGTATAACCTATACTATATAATATTATAGAATATGACTATATAACCTATACTATATAATATTATAGAGATATGACTATATAACCTATACTATATAATGTTATAGAGATATGACTGTATAACCTATACTATATAATATTATAGAGATATGACTATATAACCTATATTATAGAGATATAATAATTATAATTTATATAATTTGTTATAGAGATATGACTATATAACCTATACTATATAATATTATAGAGATATGACTATATAACCTATACTATATAATATTATAGAGATATGACTATATAACCTGTTGTTATAGAGATATGACTGTATAACCTATACTATATAATATTATAGAGATATGACTATATAACCTATACTATATAATATTATAGAGATATGACTATATAACCTATACTATATAATATTATAGAGATATGACTATATAACCTATACTATATAATATTATAGAGATATGACTATATAACCTATACTATATAATGTTATAGAGATATGACTATATAACCTATACTATATAATATTATAGAGATATGACTATATAACCTATACTATATAATATTATAGAGATATGACTATATAACCTATACTATATAATATTATAGAGATATGACTATATAACCTATACTATATAATATTATAGAGATATGACTATATAACCTATACTATATAATATTATAGAGATATGACTATATAACCTATACTATATAATATTATAGAGATATGACTATATAACCTATACTATATAATATTATAGAGATATGACTATATAACCTATACTATATAATATTATAGAGATATGACTATATAACCTATACTATATAATGTTATAGAGATATGACTATATAACCTATACTATATAATATTATAGAGATATGACTGTATAACCTGTTGTTATAGAGATATGACTGTATAACCTATACTATATAATATTATAGAGATATGACTGTATAACCTATACTATATAATGTTATAGAGATATGACTATATAACCTATACTATATAATATTATAGAGATATGACTATATAACCTATATTATATAATGTTATAGAGATATGACTGTATAACCTATACTATATAATGTTATAGAGATATGACTATATAACCTATACTATATAATATTATAGAGATATGACTGCATAACCAATACTATATAATATTATAGAGATATGACTATATAACCTAATATTATAGAGATATGACTATATAACCTATACTATATAATAACCTAGACTATATAACCTATATTATAGAGATATGACTATATAACCTATACTATATAATATTATAGAGATATGACTATATAACCTATACTATATAATATTATAGAGATATGACTATATAACCTGTTGTTATAGAGATATGACTATATAACCTAATATTATAGAGATATGACTATATAACCTATACTATATAATGTTATAGAGATATGACTGTATAACCTATACTATATAATGTTATAGAGATATGACTATATAACCTATACTATATAATATTATAGAGATATGACTGTATAACCTATATTATATAATGTTATAGAGATATGACTATATAACCTATACTATATAATATTATAGAGATATGACTATATAACCTAATATTATAGAGATATGACTATATAACCTATACTATATAATGTTATAGAGATATGACTATATAACCTATACTATATAATGTTATAGAGATATGACTATATAACCTATACTATATAATATTATAGAGATATGACTGTATAACCTATACTATATAATGTTATAGAGATATGACTATATAACCTATACTATATAATGTTATAGAGATATGACTATATAACCTATACTATATAATATTATAGAGATATGACTATATAACCTATACTATATAATATTATAGAGATATGACTGTATAACCTATACTATATAATATTATAGAGATATGACTGTATAACCTATACTATATAATATTATAGAGATATGACTATATAACCTATACTATATAATATTATAGAGATATGACTATATAACCTATACTATATAATATTATAGAGATATGACTGTATAACCTATACTATATAATATTATAGAGATATGACTATATAACCTATACTATATAATGTTATAGAAATATGACTATATAACCTGTACTATAATATTATAGAGATATGACTATAACCTAATATTATAGAGATATGACTGTATAACCTATACTATATAATATTATAGAGATATGACTATATAACCTATACTATATAATGTTATAGAGATATGACTATATAACCTATACTATATAATATTATAGAGATATGACTATATAACCTATACTATATAATGTTATAGAGATATGACTGTATAAATACTATATAATGTTATAGAGATATGACTATATAACCTATACTATATAATATTATAGAGATATGACTATATAACCTTTTGTTATAGAGATATGACTGTATAACCTATACTATATAATGTTATAGAGATATGACTGTATAACCTATACTATATAATGTTATAGAGATATGACTATATAACCTATACTATATAATGTTATAGAGATATGACTATATAACCTATACTATATAATGTTATAGAGATATGACTATATAACCTAATATTATAGAGATATGACTATATAACCTATACTATATAATATTACAGAGATTTGACTATATAACCTAATATTACAGAGATATGACTATATAACCTATACTATATAATGTTATAGAGATATGACTATATAACCTATACTATATAATGTTATAGAGATATGACTATATAACCTAATATTATAGAGATATGACTATATAACCTATACTATATAATATTATAGAGATATGACTATATAACCTATACTATATAATGTTATAGAGATATGACTATATAACCTATACTATATAATGTTATAGAGATATGACTATATAACCTATACTATATAATATTATAGAGATATGACTGTATAACCTATACTATATAATGTTATAGAGATATGACTATATAACCTATACTATATAATATTATAGAGATATGACTATATAACCTAATATTATAGAGATATGACTATATAACCTATACTATATAATGTTATAGAGATATGACTATATAACCTATACTATATAATATTATAGAGATATGACTATATAACCTATACTATATAATATTATAGAGATATGACTATATAACCTATACTATATAATATTATAGAGATATGACTATATAACCTATACTATATAATATTATAGAGATATGACTGTATAACCTATACTATATAATGTTATAGAGATATGACTATATAACCTATACTATATAATATTATAGAGATATGACTATATAACCTATACTATATAATATTATAGAGATATGACTGTATAACCTATACTATATAATATTATAGAGATATGACTATATAACCTATACTATATAATATTATAGAGATATGACTATATAACCTATACTATATAATATTATAGAGATATGACTGTATAACCTATACTATATAATATTATAGAGATATGACTATATAACCTATACTATATAATGTTATAGAGATATGACTATATAACCTATACTATATAATATTATAGAGATATGACTGTATAACCTAATATTATAGAGATATGACTGTATAACCTATACTATATAATATTATAGAGATATGACTGTATAACCTATACTATATAATGTTATAGAGATATGACTATATAACCTATACTATATAATATTATAGAGATATGACTATATAACCTATACTATATAATGTTATAGAGATATGACTATATAACCTAATATTATAGAGATATGACTATATAACCTATACTATATAATATTATAGAGATATGACTATATAACCTATACTATATAATGTTATAGAGATATGACTATATAACCTAATATTATAGAGATATGACTATATAACCTAATATTATAGAGATATGACTATATAACCTAATATTACAGAGATTTGACTATATAACCTAATATTATAGAGATATGACTATATAACCTATACTATATAATGTTATAGAGATATGACTATATAACCTATACTATATAATATTATAGAGATATGACTGTATAACCTAATATTATAGATAACCTATACTATATAATATTATAGAGATATGACTGTATAACCTATACTATATAATATTATAGAGATATGACTGTATAACCTATACTATATAATATTATAGAGATATGACTGTATAACCTATACTATATAATGTTATAGAGATATGACTGTATAACCTATACTATATAATATTATAGAGATATGACTATATAACCTATACTATATAATATTATAGAGATATGACTGTATAACCTATACTATATAATATTATAGAGATATGACTGTATAACCTATACTATATAATGTTATAGAGATATGACTATATAACCTATACTATATAATGTTATAGAGATATGACTATATAACCTATACTATATAATGTTATAGAGATATGACTATATAACCTATACTATATAATGTTATAGAGATATGACTATATAACCTATACTATATAATATTATAGAGATATGACTATATAACCTATACTATATAATATTATAGAGATATGACTATATAACCTATACTATATAATATTATAGAGATATGACTATATAACCTATACTATATAATGTTATAGAGATATGACTATATAACCTATACTATATAATATTATAGAGATATGACTATATAACCTATACTATATAATATTATAGAGATATGACTATATAACCTATACTATATAATATTATAGAGATATGACTATATAACCTATACTATATAATATTATAGAGATATGACTGTATAACCTATACTATATAATGTTATAGAGATATGACTATATAACCTATACTATATAATATTATAGAGATATGACTATATAACCTATACTATATAATATAGAGATATGACTATATAACCTGTACTGTATAATATTATAGAGATATGACTATATAACCTGTTGTTATAGAGATATAATAACCTATACTATATAATATTATAGAGATATGACTGTATAACCTATACTATATAATATTATAGAGATATGACTATATAACCTATACTATATAATATTATAGAGATATGACTATATAACCTATACTATATAATATATAGAGATATGACTGTATAACCTATACTATATAATGTTATAGAGATATGACTGCATAACCTATACTATATAATGTTATAGAGATATGACTGTATAACCTATACTATATAATATTATAGAGATATGACTATATAACCTATACTATATAATATTATAGAGATATGACTATATAACCTATACTATATAATGTTATAGAGATATGACTGTATAACCTATACTATATAATATTATAGAGATATGACTATATAACCTATACTATATAATATTATAGAGATATAATAATTATAATTTATATAATTTGCCATTTAGCAGACGCTATAACTTACAGTTATGCATACATTCTACGAGATATGGCGTTATAAGCTATAGCTACAGAAGGATACAGATATGACTATATAACCTATACTATATAATATTATAGAGATATGACTATATAACCTATACTATATATTATTATAGAGATATGACTATATAACCTGTTGTTATAGAGATATGACTGTATAACCTATACTATATAATATTATAGAGATATGACTATATAACCTATACTATATAATATTATAGAGATATGACTATATAACCTATACTATATAATATTATAGAGATATGACTATATAACCTATACTATATAATATTATAGAGATATGACTATATAACCTATACTATATAATATTATAGAGATATGACTATATAACCTATACTATATAATATTATAGAGATATGACTATATAACCTATACTATATAATATTATAGAGATATGACTATATAACCTAATATTATAGAGATATGACTATATAACCTATACTATATAATATTATAGAGATATGACTATATAACCTATACTATATAATATTATAGAGATATGACTATATAACCTATACTATATAATATTATAGAGATATGACTATATAACCTATACTATATAATATTATAGAGATATGACTATATAACCTATACTATATAATATTATAGAGATATGACTATATAACCTATACTATATAATGTTATAGAGATATGACTATATAACCTATACTATATAATATTATAGAGATATACTATATAACCTGATAGATATGACTGTATAACCTATACTATATAATGTTATAGAGATATGACTGTATAACCTATACTATATAATGTTATATAGAGATATGACTATATAACCTATACTATATAATATTATAGAGATATGACTATATAACCTATAGAGATATGACTGTATAACCTATACTATATAATGTTATAGAGATATGACTGTATAACCTATACTATATAATGTTATAGAGATATGACTATATAACCTATACTATATAATATTATAGAGATATGACTATATAACCTATACTATATAATGTTATAGAGATATGACTGTATAACCTAATATTATAGAGATATGACTATATAACCTATACTATATAATATTACAGAGATTTGACTATATAACCTAATATTACAGAGATATGACTATATAACCTATACTATATAATATTATAGAGATATGACTATATAACCTATACTATATAATATTATAGAGATATGACTATATAACCTGTTGTTATAGAGATATGACTGTATAACCTATACTATATAATGTTATAGAGATATGACTATATAACCTATACTATATAATATTATAGAGATATGACTGTATAACCTAATATTATAGAGATATGACTATATAACCTATACTATATAATGTTATAGAGATATGACTGTATAACCTAATATTATAGAGATATGACTGTATAACCTAATATTATAGAGATATGACTATATAACCTAATATTATAGAGATATGACTATATAACCTATACTATATAATGTTATAGAGATATGACTGTATAACCTATACTATATAATATTATAGAGATATGACTATATAACCTATACTATATAATGTTATAGAGATATGACTATATAACCTATACTATATAATATTATAGAGATATGACTGTATAACCTAATATTATATATGACTCTATAACCTGTTGTTATAGAGATATGACTGTATAACCTATACTATATAATATTATAGAGATATGACTATATAACCTGTTGTTATAGAGATATGACTGTATAACCTATACTATATAATATTATAGAGATATGACTGTATAACCTATACTATATAATGTTATAGAGATATGACTATATAACCTATACTATATAATATTATAGAGATATGACTGTATAACCTATACTATATAATGTTATAGAGATATGACTATATAACCTATACTATATAATATTATAGAGATATGACTGTATAACCTATACTATATAATGTTATAGAGATATGACTATATAACCTATACTATATAATATTATAGAGATATGACTATATAACCTGTTGTTATAGAGATATGACTGTATAACCTATACTATATAATATTATAGAGATATGACTGTATAACCTATACTATATAATATTATAGAGATATGACTGTATAACCTATACTATATAATATTATAGAGATATGACTGTATAACCTATACTATATAATATTATAGAGATATGACTGTATAACCTATACTATATAATGTTATAGAGATATGACTGTATAACCTATACTATATAATATTATAGAGATATGACTGTATAACCTATACTATATAATATTATAGAGATATGACTATATAACCTATACTATATAATATTATAGAGATATGACTATATAACCTATACTATATAATATTATAGAGATATGACTGTATAACCTATACTATATAATATTATAGAGATATGACTGTATAACCTATACTATATAATATTATAGAGATATGACTGTATAACCTATACTATATAATATTATAGAGATATGACTATATAACCTATACTATATAATGTTATAGAGATATGACTGTATAACCTATACTATATAATATTATAGAGATATGACTGTATAACCTATACTATATAATGTTATAGAGATATGACTGTATAACCTATACTATATAATGTTATAGAGATATGACTGTATAACCTATACTATATAATGTTATAGAGATATGACTATATAACCTATACTATATAATGTTATAGAGATATGACTATATAACCTATACTATATAATGTTATAGAGATATGACTATATAACCTATACTGTATAATATTATAGAGATATGGCTATATAACCTAATATTCTAGAGATATGACTGTATAACCTATACTATATAATATTCTAGAGATATGACTATATAACCTATACTATATAATGTTATAGAGATATGACTATATAACCTATACTATATAATGTTATAGAGATATGACTATATAACCTATACTATATAATGTTATAGAGATATGACTATATAACCTATACTATATAATGTTATAGAGATATGACTGTATAACCTATACTATATAATGTTATAGAGATATGACTATATAACCTATACTATATAATGTTATAGAGATATGACTGTATAACCTATACTATATAATGTTATAGAGATATGACTGTATAACCTATACTATATAATATTATAGAGATATGACTGTATAACCTATACTATATAATGTTATAGAGATTTGACAATATAAACTAATGTGGTTTGTTTTGAGTTAGTTAACCAAATGCACAGGAAACACATTTTGTTTCTATTCTAATGCATTGATAGTCCTGTGTGCAGACTGGAAGCTCTAATGCATTGATAGTCCTGTGTGCAGACTGGAAGCTCTAATGCATTGATAGTCCTGTGTGCAGACTGGAAGCTCTAATGCATTGATAGTCCTGTGTGCAGACTGGAAGCTCTAATGCATTGATAGTCCTGTGTGCAGACTGGAAGCTCTAATGCATTTATAGTCCTGTGTGCAGACTGGAAGCTCTAATGCATTGATAGTCCTGTGTGCAGACTGGAAGCTCTAATGCATTGATAGTCCTGTGTGCAGACTGGAAGCTCTAATGCATTGATAGTCCTGTGTGCAGACTGGAAGCTCTAATGCATTGATAGTCCTGTGTGCAGACTGGAAGCTCTAATGCATTGATAGTCCTGTGTGCAGACTGGAAGCTCTAATGCATTGATAGTCCTGTGTGCAGACTGGAAGCTCTAATGCATTGATAGTCCTGTGTGCAGACTGGAAGCTCTAATGCATTGATAGTCCTGTGTGCAGACTGGAAGCTCTAATGCATTGATAGTCCTGTGTGCAGACTGGAAGCTCTAATGCATTGATAGTCCTGTGTGCAGACTGGAAGCTCTAATGCATTGATAGTCCTGTGTGCAGACTGGAAGCTCTAATGCATTGATAGTCCTGTGTGCAGACTGGAAGCTCTAATGCATTGATAGTCCTGTGTGCAGACTGGAAGCTCTAATGCATTGATAGTCCTGTGTGCAGACTGGAAGCTCTAATGCATTGATACTCCTGTGTGCAGACTGGAAGCTCTAATGCATTGATAGTCCTGTGTGCAGACTGGAAGCTCTAATGCATTGATAGTCCCCTCCCTCCCTCCCTCCCTCCCTCCCTCCCTCCCTCCCTCCCTCCCTCCCTCCCTCCCTCCCTCCCTCCCTCCCTCCTCCCTCCCCTAGATCTCTCTCTCTCGCTCTCTCTCACTCTTCCCTCCCTCCCTCTATCCCTCCCATTTTCCCTCTCTCCCTCCCTCCCTCCCTCTATCCCTCCCTCTCCCTAGATCTCTCTCTCTCTCGCTCTCTCTCACTCTTCCCCTCCCTCCCTCTATTCCTCCCATTTTCCCTCTCTCCCTCCCTCCCTCTATCCCTCCCTCTCCCTAGATCTCCCTCCCTCCCTCCCTCCCTCCCTCCCTCCCTCCCTCCCTCCCTCCCTCCCTCCCTCCCTCCCCCCTCCCTAGATCTCTCTCTCTCGCTCTCTCTCACTCTCTCTCACTCTTCCCCTCCCTCCCATTTTCCCTCCCATTTTCCCTCCCTCCCTCCCTCCCTCCCTCCCTCCCTCCCTCCCTCCCTCCCTCCCTCCCTCCCTCCCTCCCTCCCTCCCTCCCTCCCTCCCTCTCCCTAGATCTCTCTCTCTCGCTCTCTCTCACTCTTCCCTCCCTCCCATTTTCCCTCTCTCTCCCCCTCCCTCTCTCCCTCCCTCCCATTTTCCCTCTTTCTCTCCCTCCCTCCCTCCCTCCCTCCCTAGATCTCTCTCTCTCGCTCTCTCTCACTCTTCCCCTCCCTCCCTCCCTCTTCCCCTCCCTCCCTCCCTCCCTCCCTCCCCTAGATCTCTCTCTCTCGCTCTCTCTCCTCTTCCCCTCCCTCCCTCCCTCTCCCCCCTCCCTCCCTCCCTCCCTCTCCCTAGATCTCTCTCTCCCTCTCTCTCACTCTTCCCTCCCTCCCATTTTCCCTCTTTCTCTCCCTCCCTCTCTCCCTCCCTCCCATTTTCCCTCTCTCCCTCCCTCCCTCCCTCCCTTCCTCCCTCCCTCCCATTTTCCCTCTCTCTCTCCCTCCCTCTCCCCTCCCTCCCATTTTCCCTCTCTCCCTCCCTCCCTTCCTCCCTCCCTCCCATTTTCCTCTCTCTCTCTCTCTCCTCTCTCCCTCCCTCCCATTTTCCCCTCTCCCTCCCTCCCTTCCTCCCTCCCTCCCATTTTCCCTCCCTCCCTCCCTTCCTCCCTCCCTCCCATTTTCCATCTCTCCCTCCCTTTCTCCGCCTGTGTCTGACCACAAGATGTGTCATCCTGACGTGAGGGAAGGGATGGAGGGATGGAGGAAGAGATGAATGGCTGCTCATTTTGCTGTCGCCGTGGGTACAGCCACTGCTAATAAAGACAACATCAGGGAGAATGAGAGAGAGACAGAAACAGAGAAACAGAGAGGCAGAGAAAGAGCGAGGGAGATAAACAGAGAGCGAGAGAGGAAGCGACAGAGGGAGGGAGAGGAAGGGAGAAAGAGAGAGAGAGAGAGAGAGAGAGAGAGAGAGAGAGAGAGAGAGAGAGAGAGAGAGAGAGAGAGAGAGAGAGGAGAGAGAGAGGGGGAATCGTTGGAAGACATGAGAACACCTTGTGAATATGGAGATAGATGAGAAACAGGGACTGATGGGAAAGATGCCAGAGTAGAAGAGGAGAACAGACAGAATCTGTACACACACACACACACACACACACACACACACACACACACACACACACACACACACACACACACACACACACACACACACACACACACACACACACACACACACACACACACACACACACACACACACACACACACACACACACGCACACACAGTGGTGGAAAAAGTACCCAATTATCATACTTGAGTAAAAGTAAAGATACTACAGTGTTTACTGTTAGAGTCAGTGTGTTTACCCTCTACTACAGTGTGTACTGTTAGAGTCAGTGTGTTTACCCTCTACTACAGTGTGTACTGTTAGAGTCAGTGTGTTTACCCTCTACTACAGTGTGTTTACTGTTAGAGTCAGTGTGTTTATCCTCCACTACAGTGTTTACTGTTAGAGTCAGTGTGTTTACCCTCTACTACAGTGTGTACTGTTAGAGTCAGTGTGTTTACCCTCTACTACAGTGTGTAGTGTTAGAGTCAGTGTGTTTACCCTCCACTACAGTGTGTACTGTTAGAGTCAGTGTGTTTACCCTCCACTACAGTGTTTACTGTTAGAGTCAGTGTGTTTACCCTCCACTACAGTGTGTACTGTTAGAGTCAGTGTGTTTACCCTCCACTACAGTGTTTACTGTTAGAGTCAGTGTGTTTACCCTCCACTACAGTGTGTACTGTTAGAGTCAGTGTGTTTACCCTCTACTACAGTGTGTACTGTTAGAGTCAGTGTGTTTATCCTCCACTACAGTGTGTACTGTTAGAGTCAGTGTGTTTACCCTCTACTACAGTGTGTACTGTTAGAGTCAGTGTGTTTACCCTCCACTACAGTGTGTACTGTTAGAGTCAGTGTGTTTACCCTCTACTACAGTGTGTACTGTTAGAGTCAGTGTGTTTACCCTCTACTACAGTGTGTACTGTTAGAGTCAGTGTGTTTACCACTACAGTGTGTACTGTTAGAGTCAGTGTGTTTACTACTACAG
>NC_068425.1:36612923-36615423 GCF_023373465.1 Oncorhynchus keta | reverse complement strand
TCCCTCCCTCCTCCCCCTCCCTCCCTCCCTCTCCCTAGATCTCTCTCTCTCGCTCTCTCTCACTCTTCCCCTCCCTCCCATTTTCCCTCTCTCTCTCCCTCCCTCTCCCTCCCTCCCATTTTCCCTCTTTCTCTCCCTCCCTCTCTCCCTCCCTCCCTAGATCTCTCTCTCTCGCTCTCTCTCACTCTTCCCCTCCCTCCCTCCCTCTTCCCCTCCCTCCCTCCCTCCCTCCCTCTCCCTAGATCTCTCTCTCTCGCTCTCTCTCACTCTTCCCTCCCTCCCTCCCTCTTCCCCTCCCTCCCTCCCTCCCTCCCTCTCCCTAGATCTCTCTCTCTCGCTCTCTCTCACTCTTCCCCTCCCTCCCATTTTCCCTCTTTCTCTCCCTCCCTCTCTCCCTCCCTCCCTCTCTCCCTCCCTCCCTCCCTCCCTCCCTCCTCCCTCCCTCCCATTTTCCCTCTCTCTCCCTCCCTCCCTTCTCTCCCTCCCTCCCCATTTTCCCTCTCTCCCTCCCTCCCTTCCTCCCTCCCTCCCATTTTCCCTCTCTCTCTCCCTCCCTCTCTCCCTCCCTCCCATTTTCCCTCTCTCCCTCCCTCCCTTCCTCCCTCCCTCCCATTTCCCTCTCTCTCTCCCTCCCTTCCTCCCTCCCTCCCATTTTCCCTCTCTCCCTCCCTTTCTCCGCCTGTGTCTGACCACAAGATGTGTCATCCTGACGTGGGGGAAGGGATGGAGGAAGAGATGAATGGCTGCTCATTTTGCTGTCGCCGTGGGTACAGCCACTGCTAATAAAGACAACATCAGGGAGAACGAGAGAGAGACAGAAACAGAGAAACAGAGAGGCAGAGAAAGAGCGAGGGAGATAAACAGAGAGCGAGAAAGGAAGCGACAGAGGGAGGGAGAGGAAGGGAGAAAGAGAGAGAGAGAGAGAGAGAGAGAGAGAGAGAGAGAGAGAGAGAGAGAGAGAGAGAGAGAGAGAGGAAGGGAGAGAGGGAATCGTTGGAAGACATGAGAACACCTTGTGAATATGGAGATAGATGAGAAACAGGGACTGATGGGAAAGATGACAGAGTAGAAGAGGAGAACAGACAGAATCTGTACACACACACACACACACACACACACACACACACACACACACACACACACACACACACACACACACACACACACACACACACACACACACACACACACACACACACACACACACACACACACACACACGCACACACAGTGGTGGAAAAAGTACCCAATTATCATACTTGAGTAAAAGTAAAGATACTACAGTGTGTACTGTTAGAGTCAGTGTGTTTACCCTCTACTACAGTGTGTACTGTTAGAGTCAGTGTGTTTACCCTCTACTACAGTGTGTACTGTTAGAGTCAGTGTGTTTACCCTCTACTACAGTGTGTACTGTTAGAGTCAGTGTGTTTATCCTCCACTACAGTGTTTACTGTTAGAGTCAGTGTGTTTACCCTCCACTACAGTGTGTACTGTTAGAGTCAGTGTGTTTACCACTACAGTGTGTAGTGTTAGAGTCAGTGTGTTTACCACTACAGTGTGTAGTGTTAGAGTCAGTGTGTTTACCCTCTACTACAGTGTGTACTGTTAGAGTCAGTGTGTTTACCCTCCACTACAGTGTTTACTGTTAGAGTCAGTGTGTTTACCCTCCACTACAGTGTTTACTGTTAGAGTCAGTGTGTTTACCCTCCACTACAGTGTGTACTGTTAGAGTCAGTGTGTTTACCCTCTACTACAGTGTGTACTGTTAGAGTCAGTGTGTTTATCCTCCACTACAGTGTGTACTGTTAGAGTCAGTGTGTTTACCCTCTACTACAGTGTGTACTGTTAGAGTCAGTGTGTTTACCCTCCACTACAGTGTGTACTGTTAGAGTCAGTGTGTTTACCCTCTACTACAGTGTGTACTGTTAGAGTCAGTGTGTTTACCCTCTACTACAGTGTGTACTGTTAGAGTCAGTGTGTTTACCACTACAGTGTGTACTGTTAGAGTCAGTGTGTTTACTACTACAGTGTTTACTGTTAGAGTCAGTGTGTTTACCACTACAGTGTGTAGTGTTAGAGTCAGTGTGTTTACCCTCTACTACAGTGTGTACTGTTAGAGTCAGTGTGTTTACCCTCTACTACAGTGTGTACTGTTAGAGTCAGTGTGTTTACCCTCTACTACAGTGTTTACTGTTAGAGTCAGTGTGTTTACCCTCCACTACAGTGTTTACTGTTAGAGTCAGTGTGTTTACCCTCCACTACAGTGTTTACTGTTAGAGTCAGTGTGTTTACCACTACAGTGTGTAGTGTTAGAGTCAGTGTGTTTACCCTCCACTACAGTGTTTACTGTTAGAGTCAGTGTGTTTACCCTCCACTACAGTGTGTAGTGTTAGAGTCAGTGTGTTTACCCTCCACTACAGTGTTTACTGTTAGAGTCAGTGTGTTTACCACTACAGTGTGTAGTGTTAGAGTCAGTGTGTTTACCCTCCACTACAGTGTG
>NC_068425.1:36592923-36607923 GCF_023373465.1 Oncorhynchus keta | reverse complement strand
TAACTACATATAACAGGTAGGCTACCCAACATTAAATAACTACATATAACAGGTAGGCTACCCAACATTAAATAACAGGTAGGCTACCCAACATCAAATAACTACATTTAACAGGTAGGCTACCCAACATTACACCGATGAGGAGCTCCAAGGTTTGAATGGGCTCCCAGGTGGTGCAGCGGTCTTAAGCACTGTGTCTCAGTGCTTGAGGTGTCACTACAGACACCCTGGTCCGATTCCAGGCTGTATCACAACTGGCTGTTATTGTGAGTCCCTTAGGGCGGCGTACAATTGGCCCAGCATCGTCTGGGATTGGCTGGGGTAGGCCGTCATTGTAAATAAGAATTTGTTCTTAACTAACTTGCCTAGTGGAAACCTAAGGATCCGCCATTTTTTTTATTTAATTTTTGGCCTGAAAGGACATACCCAAATCTAACTGCCTGTAGCTCAGGACCTGAAGCAAGGATATGCATATTCTTGGTACCATTTGATAGGAAACACTTTTAAGTTTGTGGAAATGTGAAAGGAATGTAGGAGAATGTAACACAATAGATCTGGTAAAAGATAATACAAATAAAACAACCGTTCTTTTGTATTTTTTTCGAACCATCATCTTTGAAATGCAAGAGAAAGGCCATAATGTATTATTCCAGCCCAGGCGCAATTTAGATTTTGGCCACTAGATGGCAGCAGTGTATAAACAACATTTTAGACTGATCCAATGAACCTGTTCGAAGAGGCGTCACTACAGACACCCTGGTTCGATTCCAGGCTGTATCACAACCGGCCGTGATTGGGAGTCCCATAAGGCAGTGCACATTTAGCCCGGCGTCGCCCGGGTTTGGCCGGGGGTAGGCCGTCATTGTAAATAAGAATTTGTTCTTAAACTGACTTACCTAGTTAAATAAATTAAAATTCACGGGAACAAAAAGGAAAGAAAAGAGGAGGGACTAACCTGGGGTGTATTCATTAGTGCACACTGTAGCAAACCCTAATAAAAACGTTTCGCTAAGGACAACGTTTTTTGCCACGAAAACGAGAGCTTTCAGGGTGGCTTCGTTCCATTTGATTCCTAGTGAATAAATAAAACCCCTGAATTTTTTTATTATTATAATTTTTTTTTACCTTTATTTAACCAGGCAAGTCAGTTAAGAACATATTCTTATTTTCAATGACGGCCTGGGAACAGAGGGGCAGAACTTTGTACCTTGTCAGCTCGGGGTTTGAACTTTGATTCCGGTTAGTGAATAACCACCTACGCTGCTGCCCCAAAATTTGTATAATAAGAAACAGTTGCAAAGTGTTTTGCTGCGGTGTGGACAAATGAACGCAGCCCATTGTTTTGTATTGTGTTGGGTTTTGAACCTCAGGAGGTTATGGGAAGAGTTACTGTTGTTGGTAAATGCTAATATGAATCATAATGACCTGAAACACCAAACGTTGTTTCTAAAGTCCTCTTTCCTGTCTCCTCCCTGGTCCTCCAACGGCCCACAATCCACTGTTCCTCCTCACTGGGAAAAATGACAGTTGGAACCCATCAACAAGGTATGTTCTCCTCCTCTGAACACACGTGTGTGTGTGTGTGTGTGTGTGTGTGTGTGTGTGTGTGTGTGTGTGTGTGTGTGTGTGTGTGTGTGTGTGTAGAGACAGAGAGGTGATAGAAGAGGAGCAGGTGTCAAATCACCAGTTAAACAGCCTTGACTCTGCTGTCAGATCTCAGTGGGCATCAGTCCATCTCCTGTGTCTGCTCTAGTGACACCCCCCAACACACACACATAGAGACAGAGAGACACACATAGAAGAGGAGCAGGTGTCAAATCACCAGTTAAACAGCCTTGACTCTGCTGTCAGATCTCAGTGGGCATCAGTCCATCTCCTGTGTCTGCTCTAGTGACACCCCCAACACACACACACATATAGACACACCACACAGACACACACACACACATACACACCACACCACACACATACACCACACATACACACCACACAGGCACACACACACATACACACACCACACAGACACACACACACCACATACCACACATACACAAACACACACACAGACACAGACACACCACATGGCACACATCCACACACCACACAGACACACACACACACACCACATACCACACATACACACACCACACACCACAGAGATACACACACACCACATACCACACACACACACACACACACACACACTTTGTTATTTTCATCAGCTTAATAAGAGGTTCTTCATTGCATATTCATGTCAATCATTTTGTCCTGCATGACTGTCTTTGTCTCTGATTAGAACCGTGATTGCAGAGGGAGGGAGGGAGGGAGGGGATGGAGGGAGGGGGAGGGGGAGGGGGAGGGAGGGAGGGATGGAGGGAGGGAGGGAGGAGGGAGGGAGGGAGGAAGGGAGGGAGGGAGGAGGGAGGGAGGGAGGGATGGAGGGAGGGGGAGGGAGGGAGGAGGGAGGGAGGGAGGGAGGGAGGGAGGGAGGGAGGGAGGGAGGGATGGAGGGGGGGAGGGGGAGGGAGGGAGGGGATGGAGGGAGGGGGAGGGAGGGAGGGAGGGAGGGGGAGGGAGGGAGGGAGGGAGGGAGGGAGGGGGAGGGAGGGAAGGGATGGAGGGGAGGGATGGAGGGAGGAAGGGAGGGAGGAAGGGGGGAGGGAGGGAGGGAGGGAGGGAGGGAGGGAGGGAGGGGGGGAGGGAGGGAGGGAGGGAGGGAGGGGGGGAGGGAGGGAGGGATGGAGGGAGGGAGGGAGGAAGGAAGGAAGGAAGGGAGGAGGGAGGGAGGGAGGGAGGGAGGGAGGGAGGGAGGGAGGAGGGAGGGATGGAGGGAGGGAGAGGGAGGGGGGGAGGGAGGGAGGGAGGGGGAGGGAGGAGGGAGGGAGGGAGGGAGGGAGGGAGGGAGGGAGGGAGGGGGAGGGAGGGAGGGAGGGATGGGAGGGAGGGAGGAGGGAGGGAGGGGAGGGGGAGGGAAGGGGAAGGGGGAGGGGGGGAGGAGGGAAGGGAGGGGAGGGAGGGAGGGATGGAGGAAAGAGGGGGGGGGGGGAAAGAGGGGAAGTTGAAAAGAAAACAAAGTTCATAAACATCCTCATTCCCTTAAGCGTCATTCCAAACTCATATGACCTTCACCCCCTCTCTCTCTCTCTCTCTCTCTCTCTCTCTCTCTCTCTCCCTCCCTCATCTCTCTCTCTCTCTCTCTCTCTCTCTCTCTCTCTCTCTCTCTCCCTCCCTCTCTCCTCTCTCTCTCTCTCTCTCCCTCATCCTCTCTCTCTCTCTCTCTCTCTCTCCTCTCTCTCTCTCTCTCTCTCTCTCTCATCCCATCTCCTAGAGATCTGCTTTTGATTAATCTTGTATGATTTCCTTGTGTGTTGGTTAATTCATCATCACAGTTTGTCCAGTTGACTGAGCCTGCTTTAGCCTCACATTAAATATATATATACACACACAGTTGAAGTCGGAAGTTTAAATACACCTTTGCCAAATACATTTTAACTCAGTTTTTCACAATTCCTGACATTTAATCCTAGTAAAAATTCCCTGTCTTAGGTCAGTTAGGATCACCACTTTATTTTAAGAATGTGAAATGTCAGAATAATCGTAGAGAGAATGATTTATTTCAGCTTTTATTTCTTTCATCACATTCCCAGTGGGTCAGAAGTTTACATACACTTAATTAGTATTTGGTAGCATTGTCTTTAAATTGTTTAACTTGGGTCAAACGTTTCGGGAAGCCTTCCACAAGCTTCCCACAATAAGTTGGGTGAACTGAGTCAGGTTTGTAGGCCTCCTTGCTCGCACACGCTTTTTCAGTTCTGTCCACACATTTTCTATGGGATTGAGGTCAGGGCTTTGTGATGACCACTCCAATACCTTGACTTTGTTGTCCTTAAGCCATTTTGCCACAACTTTAGAAGTACGCTTGGGATCATTGTCCATTTGGAAGACCCATTTGTGACCAAGCTTTAACTTCCTGACTGATGTCTTGAGATGTTGCTTCAATATATCCACATCATTTTCCTGCCTCATGATGCCATCTATTTTGTGAAGTGCACCAGTCCCTCCTGCAGCAAAGCACCCCCACAACATGCTGCTGCCAACCCCGTGCTTCACGGTTGGGATGGTGTTCTTCGGCTTGCAAGCCTCCCCCTTTTTCCTCCAAACATAACAATGGTCATTATGGCCAAACAGTTCTATTAAGGCCTTGAAATACATCCACAGGTACACCTCCAATTGACTCAAATTATGTCAATTAGCCTATCAGAAGCTTCTAAAGTCATGACATAATTTTCTGTATTTTTCCAAGCTGTTTAAAGGCACAGTCAACCTAATGTATGTAAACTTCTGACCCACTGGAATTGTAATACAGTGAATTATAAGGGAAATAATCTGTCCGTAAACAAACTATAGTTTGTTAACAAGAAATTTGTGGAGTGGTTGATAAATACGTTTTTATGACTCCAAACTGAGTGTATGTAAACTTCCCACTTCAACTGTATATATATATACAGTTTACATACACTCAGTTTGGAGTCATAGGGAGAGAGAGAGAGAGAGAGAGAGAGAGAGAGAGAGAGAGAGAGAGAGAGAGAGAGAGAGAGAGAGAGAGAGAGAGAGAGAGAGAGAGAGAGAGAGAGAGAGAGAGAGAGAGAGAGAGAATGAGAGAGGGAGAGAGAGAGAGAGAGAGAGAGAGAGAGAGAGAGAGAGAGAGAGAGAGAGAGAGAGAGAGGAGAGAGAGAGAGAGAGGAGAGAGGAGAGAGAGAGAGAGAGAGAGAGAGAGAGAGAGAGAGAGAAGAGAGAGAAGAGAGAGAGAGAGAGAGAGAGAGAGAGAGAGAAATGAGAGTACAATGAAGGTGTTTCTCTATACTGCTGATTGCTACAGGGAATGAGGATGTTTACAAAGTCAAAATAGGACTATGAAAAGGGAAATGGAAAAGAACTTTGATGCGTATTGTGGGCGCACGCTGATGATGTCAGGGAGTTGTGCTGAGATGAGTCATCATCGTGTGATGCTGTGTTCATAACCGAGTGGGAAGGTGGTAATTGTGATGTAGGAAAAACCAATTGGATGCATTCACATGCTTTGAACTCGATGACGATGCTGATTAGCGAATGGCAAACAAGCTGCGTCTACCATAAACAAAAAACACTGTGCTAATCCTGCTAACAAATTACGGTGTCCAAAAAACACTGTGCTAATCCTGCTAACAAATTACGGTGTCCAAAAAACACTGTGCTAATCCTGCTAACAAATTACGGTGTCCAAAAAACACTGTGCTAATCCTGCTAACAAATTACGGTGTCCAAAAAACACTGTGCTAATCCTGCTAACAAATTACGGTGTCCAAAAAACATATTTAATAGATTGTTTTCTATAAGTAGTGTTGTGGTTGTTGCATTTAACTGCCGACAATGCTGTCATCCAGGGACGATAGATGAGATTCTCAGTAGTAATTATCAATTGGAGAGGGGAGGAGGGAGGGAAGAGAATGAAGGAGGGGGAGAGAGAGGAGGGAAGGAGGGAGGATATTTGTGTTCCTCCTCTGAAATTTGTGCAATTGACTTTTATTTGTGGGTTTTTTTTGGGAGTGGGGGGTTCGCCCAGGGAGCCATACAAGCTAGAACCTCCACTGGTTCTGGGGGTCTGTGGACTGAGCCCCAGGACCAGCTTGCTTAGGGGACTCTTCTCCAGGTTCATCTCTCTGTAGGTGATGGCTTTGTTATGGAATGTTTGGGTATCGCTTGCTTCCTCTCTCTCTCTCGCTTTCTCTTTCTCTTCTTTCTCTCTTCTCTCATTCTTCTCTCTTTCTCTCTCTCTTCTCTCTCTCTATCCCCATCTCTCTCTCTCTATAGGGTGTGCTGGCCAGGCTAACTGACTGTCTATTGTGTCGGTGGTCGTGTCGCTCATGTCTGTTGTGGTGTTGGGAGTGCTGCTTTCCGCCCAGTGATGAGGAGGTGGAGATACTGGGACCCTTCCCTGCTCAGACCCCCTCCTGGCTGTGAGTTAACACACACACACACACACACACACACACACACACACACACACACACACACACACACACACACACACACACACACACACACACACACACACACACACACACACACACACACACACACACACACACACACACACACACACACACACACACACACACACACACACACACACACACACACACACATGCATGGACACACACTTAAGCGCACAAACGGACGGATGACCGCACAGACACACACACACACAAACAGACACGCATGAACGAAAGCACACTCACGCACACATGCCCACAACGTTCGCTTGTCCAGTTGTGTTAGATCAGTCTCAGGAAGTAGAAGGATACACTTTTAAACCTATTCCAACAGATCTGTGGATATAGTCAATCATCATTACAGATTGTTACCAGGTCTGTCAATGCCCCCTGTTCCGTGCTGTAATGGAACAGTCCAAACCCCCTGTTCTGTGGTGTAATGGAACAGTCCAACCCCCCTGTTCTGTGCTGTAATTGAACAGTCCAACCCCCCTGTTCCATGCTGTAATGGAACAGCCCAACCCCCTGTTCTGTGGTGTAATGGAACAGTCCAACCCCCCTGTTCTGTGCTGTAATGGAACAGTCCAACCCCCTGTTCTGTGGTGTAATTGAACAGTCCAACCCCTGTTCTGTGCTGTAATGGAACAGTCTAACCCCCTGTTCTGTGCTGTAATGGAACAGTCCAACCCCCTGTTCTGTGCTGTAATTGAACAGTCCAACCCCTGTTCTGTGGTGTAATTGAACAGTCCAACCCCCCTGTTCTGTGCTGTAATTGAACAGTCCAACCCCCATGTTCTGTGGTGTAATGGAACAGTCCAACCCCCCTGTTCTGTGGTGTAATTGAACAGTCCAACCCCCTGTTCTGTGCTGTAATGGAACAGTCTAACCCCCTGTTCTGTGCTGTAATGGAACAGTCTAACCCCCTGTTCTGTGCTGTAATGGAACAGTCCAACCCCCTGTTCTGTGGTGTAATGGAACAGTCCAACCCCCCTGTTCTGTGCTGTAATGGAACAGTCCAACCCCCCTGTTCTGTGCTGTAATGGAACAGTCCAACCCCCCTGTTCTGTGCTGTAATGGAACAGTCCAACCCCCTGTTCTGTGGTGTAATGGAACAGTCCAACCCCCCTGTTCTGTGCTGTAATGGAACAGTCCAACCCCCCTGTTCTGTGCTGTAATGGAACAGTCCAACCCCCCTGTTCTGTGCTGTAATGGAACAGTCCAACCCCCCTGTTCTGTGCTGTAATGGAACAGTCCAACCCCCCTGTTCTGTGCTGTAATGGAACAGTCCAACCCCCTGTTCTGTGCTGTAATGGAACAGTCCAACCCCCCTGTTCTGTGCTGTAATGGAACAGTCCAACCCCCTGTTCTGTGCTGTAATGGAACAGTCCAACCCCCCTGTTCTGTGCTGTAATGGAACAGTCCAACCCCCATGTTCTGTGCTGTAATGGAACAGTCCAACCCCCTGTTCTGTGCTGTAATGGAACAGTCCAACCCCCCATGTTCTGTGCTGTAATGGAACAGTCCAACCCCCCATGTTCTGTGCTGTAATGGAACAGTCCAACCCCCATGTTCTGTGCTGTAATGGAACAGTCCAACCCCCCATGTTCTGTGCTGTAATGGAACAGTCCAACCCCCCTGTTCTGTGCTGTAATGGAACAGTCCAACCCCCATGTTCTGTGCTGTAATGGAACAGTCCAACCCCCTGTTCTGTGCTGTAATGGAACAGCCCAATCCCCCTGTTCTGTGGTGTAATGGAACAGTCCAACCCCCTGTTCTGTGCTGTAATGGAACGGTCCAACCCCCTGTTCTGTGCTGTAATGGAACAGTCCAACCCCCATGTTCTGTGCTGTAATGGAACAGCCCAACCCCCCTGTTCTGTGCTGTAATGGAACAGTCCAACCCCCCTGTTCTGTGCTGTAATGGAACAGTCCAACCCCCATGTTCTGTGCTGTAATGGAACAGTCCAACCCCCCTGTTCTGTGCTGTAATGGAACAGTCCAACCCCCTGTTCTGTGCTGTAATGGAACAGTCCAACCCCCCTGTTCTGTGGTGTAATGGAACAGTCCAACCCCCCTGTTCTGTGCTGTAATGGAACAGTCCAACCCCCCTGTTCTGTGCTGTAATGGAACAGTCCAACCCCCCTGTTCTGCCAGTCTCTCTAGGGACCTGATGTTGACGTCAGCACTCTGGCTGAGCTCATTCTGTGGTTGAGAGGGTGTGTGTGTGACAGAGACCAACGGTCTGGCTGAAGCGTTGCTCTACTGATTAAGATAGACATGTTGGAGACACACACACTGTACCGATACTGTTGTCTCTCAGGAGTAGGAACCGCATAGCATGTTACAGACCATATACCAGTAGTAACCTGTTTATACCAGTACCTGTTTACTACCATGGAGACTCAGTCTGAGATACAGACCATATACCAGTACCTGTTTACTATCATGGAGACTCAGTCTGAGATACAGACCATATACCAGTACCTGTTTACTACCATGGAGACTCAGTCTGAGATACAGACCATATACCAGTAGTAACTTGTTTATACCAGTACCTGTTTACTACCATGGAGACTCAGTCTGAGATACAGACCATATACCAGTAGTAACTTGTTTATACCAGTACCTGTTTACTATAATGGAGACTCAGTCTGAGATACAGACCATATACCAGTACCTGTTTACTACCATGGAGACTCAGTCTGAGATACAGACCATATACCAGTACCTGTTTACTATCATGGAGACTCAGTCTGAGATACAGACCATATACCAGAACCTGTTTATACCAGAACCTGTTTACTACCATGGAGACTCAGTCTGTGATACAGACCATATACCAGTAGTAACTTGTTTATACCAGTACCTGTTTACTACCATGGAGACTCAGTCTGAGATACAGACCATATACCAGTACCTGTTTACTATAATGGAGACTCAGTCTGAGATACAGACCATATACCAGTAGTAACTTGTTTATACCAGTACCTGTTTACTACCATGGAGACTCAGTCTGAGATACAGACCATATACCAGTAGTAACCTGTTTATACCAGTACCTGTTTACTACCATGGAGACTCAGTCTGAGATACAGACCATATACCAGTAGTAACTTGTTTATACCAGTACCTGTTTACTATAATGGAGACTCAGTCTGAGATACAGACCATATACCAGAACCTGTTTACTACCATGGAGACTCAGTCTGAGATACAGACCATATACCAGAACCTGTTTACTACCATGGAGACTCAGTCTGAGATACAGACCATATACCAGTAGTAACTTGTTTATACCAGTACCTGTTTACTACCATGGAGACTCAGTCTGAGATACAGACCATATACCAGTAGTAACTTGTTTATACCAGTACCTGTTTACTACCATGGAGACTCAGTCTGAGATACAGACCATATACCAGTAGTAACTTGTTTATACCAGTACCTGTTTACTACCATGGAGACTCAGTCTGAGATACAGACCATATACCAGTACCTGTTTACTATAATGGAGACTCAGTCTGAGATACAGACCATATACCAGTACCTGTTTACTACCATGGAGACTCAGTCTGAGATACAGACCATATACCAGTACCTGTTTACTACCATGGAGACTCAGTCTGAGATACAGACCATATACCAGTACCTGTTTACTATCATGGAGACTCAGTCTGAGATACAGACCATATACCAGTACCTGTTTACTACCATGGAGACTCAGTCTGAGATACAGACCATATACCAGTACCTGTTTACTACCATGGAGACTCAGTCTGAGATACAGACCATATACCAGTAGTAACCTGTTTATACCAGAACCTGTTGACTACCATGGAGACTCAGTCTGAGATACAGACCATATACCAGTAGTAACTTGTTTATACCAGTACCTGTTTACTATCATGGAGACTCAGTCTGAGATACAGACCATATACCAGTAGTAACCTGTTTATACCAGTACCTGTTTACTACCATGGAGACTCAGTCTGAGATACAGACCATATACCAGTAGTAACCTGTTTATACCAGTACCTGTTTACTACCATGGAGACTCAGTCTGTGATACAGACCATATACCAGTAGTAACTTGTTTATACCAGTACCTGTTTACTACCATGGAGACTCAGTCTGAGATACAGACCATATACCAGTAGTAACTTGTTTATACCAGTACCTGTTTACTACCATGGAGACTCAGTCTGTGATACAGACCATATACCAGTAGTAACCTGTTTATACCAGAACCTGTTTACTACCATGGAGACTCAGTCTGAGATACAGACCATATACCAGTAGTAACTTGTTTATACCAGTACCTGTTTACTATAATGGAGACTCAGTCTGAGATACAGACCATATACCAGTAGTAACTTGTTTATACCAGTACCTGTTTACTACCATGGAGACTCAGTCTGAGATACAGACCATATACCAGTAGTAACTTGTTTATACCAGTACCTGTTTACTACCATGGAGACTCAGTCTGAGATACAGACCATATACCAGTACCTGTTTACTACCATGGAGACTCAGTCTGAGATACAGACCATATACCAGTACCTGTTTACTATCATGGAGACTCAGTCTGAGATACAGACCATATACCAGTACCTGTTTACTATCATGGAGACTCAGTCTGAGATACAGACCATATACCAGTACCTGTTTACTACCATGGAGACTCAGTCTACCTCCCAAATAAAACACTAGTTCCTAAATAGTGCACTTATTTTGACCAGAGGCCTATTGACTCTTATTAAAACACGAGGTGTCTCTGTCCCCCTCCACCCGCCCCCACTCTCTATTGGTTTCACCTAAGGCCTATTGACTCTTATTAAAACACGGTTTCTGTCCTCCACCCAAGGCTCTCTATTGGTTTCACCTAAGGCCTATTGGCTCTTATTAAAACACGAGGTGTGTCTCTGTCCCCCTCCACCCACCCCCACTCTCTATTGGTTTCACCTAAGGCCTATTGACTCTTATTAAAACACGAGGTGTCTCTGTCCCCCTCCACCCACCCCCACTCTCTATTGGTTTCACCTAAGGCCTATTGGCTCTTATTAAAACATGAGGTGCCTCTGTCCCCCTCCACCCACCCCCACTCTCTATTGGTTTCACCTAAGGCCTATTGACTCTTATTAAAACACGAGGTGTCTCTGTCCCCCTCCACCCACCCCCACTCTCTATTGGTTTCACCTAAGGCCTATTGGCTCTTATTAAAACATGAGGTGCCTCTGTCCCCCTCCACCCACCCCCACTCTCTATTGGTTTCACCTAAGGCCTATTGACTCTTATTAAAACACGAGGTGTCTCTGTCCCCCTCCACCCACCCCCACTCTCTATTGGTTTCACCTAAGGCCTATTGGCTCTTATTAAAACACGAGGTGCCTCTGTCCCCCTCCACCCACCCCCACTCTCTATTGGTTTCACCTAAGGCCTATTGACTCTTATTAAAACACGAGGTGTCTCTGTCCCCCTCCACCCACCCCCACTCTCTATTGGTTTCACCTAAGGCCTATTGGCTCTTATTAAAACATGAGGTGCCTCTGTCCCCCTCCACCCACCCCCACTCTGGTTTCACCTAAGGCCTATTGACTCTTATTAAAACACGAGGTGTCTCTGTCCCCCTCCACCCACCCCCACTCTCTATTGGTTTCACCTAAGGCCTATTGGCTCTTATTAAAACACGAGGTGCCTCTGTCCCCCTCCACCCACCCCCACTCTCTATTGGTTTCACCTAAGGCCTATTGACTCTTATTAAAACACGAGGTGTCTCTGTCCCCCTCCACCCACCCCCACTCTCTATTGGTTTCACCTAAGGCCTATTGGCTCTTATTAAAACATGAGGTGCCTCTGTCCCCCTCCACCCACCCCCCACTCTCTATTGGTTTCACCTAAGGCCTATTGACTCTTATTAAAACACGAGGTGTCTCTGTCCCCCTCCACCCACCCCCACTCTCTATTGGTTTCACCTAAGGCCTATTGACTCTTATTAAAACACGAGGTGCCTCTGTCCCCCTCCACCCACCCCCACTCTCTATTGGTTTCACCTAAGGCCTATTGACTCTTATTAAAACACGAGGTGCCTCTGTCCCCCTCCACCCACCCCCACTCTCTATTGGTTTCACCTAAGGCCTATTGACTCTTATTAAAACATGAGGTGCCTCTGTCCCCCTCCACCCACCCCCACTCTCTATTGGTTTCACCTAAGGCCTATTGACTCTTATTAAAACACGAGGTGTCTCTGTCCCCCTCCACCCACCCCCACTCTCTATTGGTTTCACCTAAGGCCTATTGACTCTTATTAAAACACGAGGTGTCTCTGTCCCCCTCCACCCACCCCCACTCTCTATTGGTTTCACCTAAGGCCTATTGACTCTTATTAAAACACGAGGTGTCTCTGTCCCCCTCCACCCACCCCCACTCTCTATTGGTTTCACCTAAGGCCTATTGACTCTTATTAAAACACGAGGTGTCTCTGTCCCCCTCCACCCACCCCCCACTCTCTATTGGTTTCACCTAAGGCCTATTGACTCTTATTAAAACACGAGGTGTCTCTGTCCCCCTCCACCCACTCTCTATTGGTTTCACCTAAGGCCTATTGACTCTTATTAAAACACGGGTGTCTCTGTCCCCCTCCACCCACCCCCACTCTCTATTGGTTTCACCTAAGGCCTATTGACTCTTATTAAAACACGAGGTGTCTCTGTCCCCCTCCACCCACCCCCACTCTCTATTGGTTTCACCTAAGGCCTATTGACTCTTATTAAAACACGAGGTGTCTCTGTCCCCCTCCACCCACCCCCACTCTCTATTGGTTTCACCTAAGGCCTATTGACTCTTATTAAAACACGAGGTGCCTCTGTCCCCCTCCACCCACCCCCACTCTCTCTTCTTCTCCCTCCCTCCTCTCCTAAATCCATGTGTTTTAGATTGCCCCGTTACCTTGACAACTATCTCCCTGCCAGCTGTCGCCATGGACACAAAGGGTCCCTGATGATCCCCAAGGAATGGCTGGGAATTAGGTGTCCAGTACAAAGTCCTGACTAGAATTATATGTCCTGACAAACAGAAAGGAGGGAGGGAATGAGGAAGGGAGAGAGAGAGGGAGAGAGGGAGGGAGGGAGGGAGGGAGGGAGGGAGGGAGGGAGAGAGGGATGGAGGGAGGGAGGGAGGGAGGGAGAGAGAGAGGGAGAGAGGTAAGGGGGGGAGGGAGGGAGGGGGAGGGAGGGAGGGAGGGAGGGAGGGAGGGAGGGAGGGAGGGAGGAGGGAGGGAGGAGGGAGGGGAGGGAGGAGGGAGGGAGGAGAGGGAGGGAGGGAGGGAGGGGAGGGAGGGAGGGAGGGAGGGAGGGAGGGAGGGAGAGGGAGAGAGGGAGGGAGGGAGGGAGGGAGGGAGGGAGGGAGAGGGAGAGAGGGAGGGAGGGAGAGAGGGGGGAGGGAGGGAGGGGGAGGGAGGGAGGGAGGGAGGGAGGGAGGGAGGGAGGGAGGGAGGGAGGGATAAAATGAGTAAAACATGTTTGTGCAGATTCCTCTCAGCGTTGGCCAGTGATGTTAAAGGGGCAATCTGGGATTCCAAACACAACAAGCTCATCACCTCGTCACCTGTTCTGGTACATCGCTGAGAGAACTGGATGTAACAATCCCTGATGGCTCCTTTAATGGTGTTTTAATAGAACTGAATTCCCTCTGAACAAAACAGGATCCTCAGACAGGATGCAGTCTCATGTTATCATTCCGTCATTACACTACAGTACAATGTGTTCATTCGTGTGTGTGTGTGTGTGTGTGTGTGTGTGCGTGTGTGTGTGTCTGTGTGTGTGTGTGTGTGTGTGTGAGTGTGTGCGTGCGTGCCTGCGTGTGTGTGTGTGTGTGTGTGTGTGTGTGTGTGTGTGTGTGTGTGTGTGTGTGTGTGTGCGTGCGTGTGTGCATGTGGCGTGTGTGTGGGTGACGGCAGAGACAAATGGAATAATAGGCGACAGGGACAAATAAGGACCTGGACCTGTCATCAGGAGAAGATGTGTCTGTTCCTACAGAAGGACCTGTCACCAGGAGAAGATGTGTCTGTTCCTACAGAAGGAACTGTCACCAGGAGAAGATGTGTCTGTTCCTACAGAAGGACCTGTCACCAGGAGAAGATGTGTCTGTTCCTACAGAAGGAACTGTCACCAGGAGAAGATGTGTCTGTTCCTACAGAAGGAACTGTCACCAGGAGAAGATGTGTCTGTTCCTACAGAAGGACCTGTCATCAGGAGAAGATGTGTCTGTTCCTACAGAAGGACCTGGACCTGTCATCAGGAGAAGATGTGTCTGTTCCTACAGAAGGACCTGTCATCAGGAGAAGATGTGTCTGTTCCTACAGAAGGACCTGTCATCAGGAGAAGATGTGTCTGTTCCTACAGAAGGACCTGTCATCAGGAGAAGATGTGTCTGTTCCTACAGAATTAGAGATATTCTACATCAGCAACATAGTGGCTGCGTCCCATCTCATAATAAGGGGGGGGGGGACTATATTTGTCCACATTTAAAATGTGTTTTTTTGCATGTCCCAACTCCCCCCTCTGCCAGGACCAGCCGTTATCAACGGTGACCCTGGAGCAATTAGGGTTAAGTGCAGTCGTGCAAAGTCATTCAGTAAAACTATTTTAAAGTACTACAAAGTCATTCAGTAAAACTATTTTAAAGTACTACAAAGTCATTCAGTAAAACTATTTTAAAGTACTACAATGTCATTCAGTAAAACTATTTTAAAGTACTACAATGTCATTCAGTAAAACTATTTTAAAGTACTACAATGTCATTCAGTAAAATTATTTTAAAGTACTACAAAGTCATTCAGTAAAACTATTTTAAAGTACTACAATGTCATTCAGTAAAACTATTTTAAAGTACTACAAAGTCATTCAGTAAAACTATTTTAAAGTACTACAAAGTCATTCAGTAAAACTATTTTAAAAGTACTACTTGTC
>NC_068425.1:36567923-36590423 GCF_023373465.1 Oncorhynchus keta | reverse complement strand
CCTCTCTCCCTCTCACTCTGTTTCTCTCTCCCTCTCTCTCTCTCTCCCTCTGTTTCTCTCTCTCTCTCCCTCTATTTCTCTCTCTCTCTCCATCTCAGAGTGAACGAGTGTGTGGATGAGAAGGACACTGATACCGGGGTCACTCATGTTGACTCCATGGCAATACCTCAGGACAGTATTCGGACCCGGAGACGTTCCAGCTCAGAGATGTCCCGATCCACCTTCAGCCTGGTCCGACAACTCTCCAGTAAGAACAACTGATCAAATGAATCACTGAATCAAACACTGAACCAATTAACCACTTAACTACTGAATCAAATACTGAACCACTGACTCTCTGAATCAAACTCTTAACCACTGAACCACTGAACCAATTAACAACTAAACTACTGAATTAAACACTGAATCACTGAACCAAGGAATTATTGAATTAAATACTGAATCACTGAACCAAGGAATTATTGAATTAAATACTGAATCACTGAACCAATTAACCACTTAGAACCACTGGATGAAACACTGAACTACTAAGAACCACTGAATCAAAAAAAATTGGTTTAATTTCTTCCTTCCTCTCTCCCTCTCGTTTCTCCTTGATCTATATTCTCCTGTATTCCCCCCCCAGGTCTAGACGCCCGCAGGCCCAGCTCTCCGCTGGTTGATGTGAAACCCATTGAGTTCTGGGCCATGGGCCCCAGGAAGGAGGTGATCCAGCCGCTGCGTCGACCCCAGCCCCCTCCGGACGACTACTTCAGGAAGTTGGAGCCACGCCTCTACTCTCTGGACTCATCCGGAGACGACGTGGACTCGCTAACGGACGAGGAGATTCTGCTACGATATCAACTGGGCATGCTCCACTTCAGCACACAGTAATGTTTTGTCTTCTATACGTTGTGTTATATCTTTTGTGTTTCAGAATCAGAATTATAGTAATCAGCTGCTTTCCTATAAGCAGCATGTACACTTCCCCAAGTCCCCTGCTTTCCTAGAAGCAGCATGTACACTTCCCCAAGTCCCCTGCTTTCCTAGAAGCAGCATGTACACTTCCCCAGGTCCCCTGCTTTCCTAGAAGCAGCATGTACACTTCCCCAAGTCCCCTGCTTTCCTAGAAGCAGCATGTACACTTCCCCAGGTCCCCTGCTTTCCTATAAGCAGCATGTACACTTCCCCAGGTCAGCTGCTTTCCTATAAGCAGCATGTACACTTCCCCAAGTCCCCTGCTTTCCTATACGCAGCATGTACACTTCCCCAGGTCCCCTGCTTTCCTATAAGCAGCATGTACACTTCCCCAGGTCCCCTGCTTTCCTATAAGCAGCATGTACACTTCCCCAAGTCCCCTGCTTTCCTATAAGCAGCATGTACACTTCCCCAGGTCCCCTGCTTTCCTATAAGCAGCATGTACACTTCCCCAAGTCCCCTGCTTTCCTATAAGCAGCATGTACACTTCCCCAGGTCCCCTGCTTTCCTATAAGCAGCATGTACACTTCCCCAAGTCCCCTGCTTTCCTATAAGCAGCATGTACACTTCCCCAAGTCCCCTGCTTTCCTATAAGCATCATGTACACTTCCCCAGGTCCCCTGCTTTCCTATAAGCAGCATGTACACTTCCCCAGGTCCCCTGCTTTCCTATAAGCAGCATGTACACTTCCCCAGGTCCCCTGCTTTCCTATAAGCATCATGTACACTTCCCCAGGTCCCCTGCTTTCCTATAAGCAGCATGTACACTTCCCCAGGTCTGGTGTCCCTGCTTTCCTATAAGCCCTGCTTTCCTATAAGCAGCATGTACACTTCCCCAGGTCCCCTGCTTTCCTATAAGCATCATGTACACTTCCCCAGGTCCCCTGCTTTCCTAGAAGCAGCATGTACACTTCCCCAGGTCCCCTGCTTTCCTATAAGCATCATGTACACTTCCCCAGGTCCCCTGCTTTCCTATAAGCAGCATGTACACTTCCCCAGGTCCCCTGCTTTCCTATAAGCAGCATGTACACTTCCCCAAGTCCCCTGCTTTCCTATAAGCAGCATGTACACTTCCCCAGGTCCCCTGCTTTCCTAGAAGCAGCATGTACACTTCCCCAGGTCCCCTGCTTTCCTATAAGCAGCATGTACACTTCCCCAAGTCCCCTGCTTTCATATAAGCAGCATGTACACTTCCCCAAGTCCCCTGCTTTCCTATAAGCAGCATGTACACTTCCCCAAGTCCCCTGCTTTCCTAGAAGCAGCATGTACACTTCCCCAAGTCCCCTGCTTTCATATAAGCAGCATGTACACTTCCCCAAGTCCCCTGCTTTCCTATAAGCAGCATGTACACTTCCCCAGGTCCCCTGCTTTCCTATAAGCAGCATGTACACTTCCCCAAGTCCCCTGCTTTCCTATAAGCAGCATGTACACTTCCCCAAGTCCCCTGCTTTCCTATAAGCAGCATGTACACTTCCCCAGGTCCCCTGCTTTCCTATAAGCAGCATGTACACTTCCCCAGGTCCCCTGCTTTCCTATAAGCAGCATGTACACTTCCCCAAGTCCCCTGCTTTCCTATAAGCAGCATGTACACTTCCCCAGGTCCCCTGCTTTCCTATAAGCAGCATGTACACTTCCCCAGGTCCCCTGCTTTCCTATAAGCAGCATGTACACTTCCCCAGGTCCCCTGCTTTCCTATAAGCAGCATGTACACTTCCCCAGGTCCCCTGCTTTCCTATAAGCAGCATGTACACTTCCCCAAGTCCCCTGCTTTCCTATAAGCAGCATGTACACTTCCCCAGGTCATTTAAAATAACTGCTTTCCTATAAGCCTGCTTTCCTATAAGCAGCATGTACACTTCCCCAGGTCCCCTGCATTCTTATAAGCAGCATGTACACTTCCCCAGGTCCCCTGCTTTCCTATAAGCAGCATGTACACTTCCCCAAGTCCCCTGCTTTCCTATAAGCAGCATGTACACTTCCCCAGGTCCCCTGCTTTCCTATACGCAGCATGTACACTTCCCCAAGTCCCCTGCTTTCATATAAGCAGCATGTACACTTCCCCAGTTCTAGAAATAAATACAGGAAAATGAGAAAAACACTAATTTTATTTTCATTCATCTGATTTTTATTTTCTTCGTGTCCCTCTGATCATCCCAATCTCCTCCTCCTCCTCTCTCTGTCTCTCTCTCTCTCTCTCTCTCTCTCTCTCTCTCTCTCTCCCTCTCATCATCCCCCTCCCTCTCTCTCTGTCTCTCCCTCTCTCTCTCTGTCTCTCCCTCTCTCTCATCATTCCCCTCCCTCCCTCACTCTCTCTCCCTCCCTCCCATCCCCCTCATCTCCTCTCAGGTATGATCTAATCAACGGCCACCTGGGCGTTAGGGTCATTGAGGCTCGCGACCTGCCCCCACCTCTGACCTGTGATGGAGCCCGCCAGGACATGGCCCACTCCAACCCATACGTCAAGATCAGCCTGCTGCCGGACCACAAGAACTCCCGGCAGGTAGCTTAGCGGTTAGAGAAGCGGTCCTGCAACTGGAGGGTTGCTGGTTTGAATCCCAGCTCTGACTGGAAAAAATGTAGTGTGGAGTGAGCTATCAACTGGAGGGTTGCTGGTTTGAATCCCAGCTCTGACTGGAAAAATGTAGAGTGGAGTGAGCTATCAACTTGAGGGTTGCTGGTTTGAATCCCAGCTCTGACTGGAAAAATGTAGTGTGTAGTGAGCTATCAACTGGAAGGTTGCTGGTTTGAATCCCAGCTCTGACTGGAAAAATTTAGTGTGGAGTGAGCTATCAACTGGAGGGTTGCTGGCATCAGTATCCTAGATTCCATTGCCTGCTGTTGTGCCCTTGAGCAAAGCACTTAACCATACCTAGAAGTATTGCTACTGGGGCGCAGCCTCGTTGCTTTCAGCCTCATTGCTTTCAGCCTCGTTGCTTTCAGCCTCGTTTCTTTCAGCCTCGTTTCTTTCAGCCTCGTTGCATTCAGCCTCGTTGCATTCAGCCTCGTTGCTTTCAGCCTCGTTGCTTTCAACCTTGTTGCTTTCAGCCTCGTTGCTTTCAGCCTCGTTGCTTTCAGCCTCGTTTCTTTCAGCCTTGTTGCTTTCAGCCATGTCAGCATAAATACACATTTCCATTCTCTGTAATTTAATGGACCCCCCTCACCTTGGCACAGCGGTCTAAGGCACTGCATCTCAGTGCTAGAGGCATCACTACAGGCACCCTGGTTCAAATCCAGGCTGTATCACAACCGGCCGTGATTGGAAGTCCCATAGGGCGGCGCACAATTGGCCCGGCGTCGTCCGGGTTACGGGAGGGTTTGGCCGGTGTAGGCCGTCGTTGTAAATAAGAATTTGATCTTAACTGACTTGCCTAGTTAAAAAAATAATAATAAAAAAATGGACAATAAAGCATTTTTCTTCTTCAGACGGGGGTGAAGAGGAAGACACAGAACCCGGTGTTCGAGGAGCGGTTCACCTTTGACCTTCTGTTCCTGGAGGCCCAGCGCCGCACCCTGCTGCTGTCTGTGGTCGACTTCGACAAGTTCTCACGACACTGTGTCATCGGCAAGGTGAACACCCACACAAACAAAACACACACACGAGCGCACACACACACTCATACACAACCACACAAGCACACACACACACACACCAATCCTGTGGAGTATTGATACCAGGGGTATCAAAATGTGATGTGGTTTGATGTGAACACAAGTTAAATTCAGGCTATAAGTGCGCCTAACGACAATCGTCAAAAGTCTAATGACTTGTCGTGAGGCACACTTATAGCCTGAATTTAATTTGTGTTCACATCAAACCACATCACATTTTTTAAACATTTTTAATAGCCTTTTCCCATTCATCAAATGGCCGCTGCACTGCACTGTTTCAGATGCACGATCTTAGAGTCAATGAACGTGGGGTTATTGTCTACTTTTTGAAGTGATTTATTTGACAATGACTGTTTGTGTTCATCCTACTTTTAAAAAGTAAAACATTTTTTACACTTTATTGACGTCTTTACCATCAGCTATATAAAATAAAGAGAGTTGTAGGCTCTATATATAACCTCCCAGTCATTTACTGGGTAAATCACTCAGCTATATAAAATAAAGAGAGTTGTAGGCTCTATATATAACCTCCCAGTCATTTACTGGGTAAATCACTCAGCTATATAAAATAAAGAGAGTTGTAGGCTCTATATATAACCTCCCAGTCATTTACTGGGTAAATCACTCAGCTATATAAAATAAAGAGAGTTGTAGGCTCTATATATAACCTCCCAGTCATTTACTGGGTAAATCACTCAGCTATATAAAATAAAGAGAGTTGTAGGCTCTATATATAACCTCCCAGTCATTTACTGGGTAAATCACCTATATATATACAATAAAATAAAGAGAGTTGTAGGCTCTATATATAACCTCCCAGTCATTTACTGGTAAAATAAAGAGAGTTGTAGGCTCTATATATAACCTCCCAGTCATTTACTGGGTAAATCACTCAGCTATATAAAATAAAGAGAGTTGTAGGCTCTATATATAACCTCCCAGTCATTTACTGGGTAAATCACCAGCTATATAAAATAAAGAGAGTTGTAGGCTCTATATATAACCTCCCAGTCATTTATTGGGTAAATCACTCAGCTATATAAAATAAAGAGAGTTGTAGGCTCTATATATAACCTCCCAGTCATTTACTGGGTAAATCACTCAGCTATATAAAATAAAGAGAGTTGTAGGCTCTATATATAACCTCCCAGTCATTTATTGGGTAAATCACTCAGCTATATAAAATAAAGAGAGTTGTAGGCTCTATATATAACCTCCCAGTCATTTACTGGGTAAATCACTCAGCTATATAAAATAAAGAGAGTTGTAGGCTCTATATATAAACTCCCAGTCATTTACTGGGTAAATCACTCAGCTATATAAAATAAAGAGAGTTGTAGGCTCTATATATAACCTCCCAGTCATTTATTGGGTAAATCACTCAGCTATATAAAATAAAGAGAGTTGTAGGCTCTATATATAACCTCCCAGTCATTTACTGGGTAAATCACTCAGCTATATAAAATAAAGAGAGTTGTAGGCTCTATATATAACCTCCCAGTCATTTACTGGGTAAATCACTCAGCTATATAAAATAAAGAGAGTTGTAGGCTCTATATATAAACTCCCAGTCATTTATTGGGTAAATCACCCAGCTATATAAAATAAAGAGAGTTGTAGGCTCTATATATAAACTCCCAGTCATTTATTGGGTAAATCACTCAGCTATATAAAATAAAGAGAGTTGTAGGCTCTATATATAACCTCCCAGTCATTTATTGGGTAAATCACTCAGCTATATAAAATAAAGAGAGTTGTAGGCTCTATATATAACCTCCCAGTCATTTATTGGGTAAATCACTATATAAAATAAAGAGAGTTGTAGGCAGCTATATAAAATAAAGAGAGTTGTAGGCTCTATATATAAACTCCCAGTCATTTATTGGGTAAATCACTCAGCTATATAAAATAAAGAGAGTTGTAGGCTCTATATATAAACTCCCAGTCATTTACTGGGTAAATCACTCAGCTATATAAAATAAAGAGAGTTGTAGGCTCTATATATAAACTCCCAGTCATTTATTGGGTAAATCACTCAGCTATATAAAATAAAGAGAGTTGTAGGCTCTATATATAACCTCCCAGTCATTTATTGGGTAAATCACTCAGCTATATAAAATAAAGAGAGTTGTAGGCTCTATATATAAACTCCCAGACATTTATTGGGTAAATCACTGAGCTATATATATACTCGCAGTCATTTACTGGGTAAATCACTCAGCTATATAAAATAAAGAGAGTTGTAGGCTCTATATATAAACTCCCAGTCATTTATTGGGTAAATCACTCAGCTATATAAAATAAAGAGAGTTGTAGGCTCTATATATAACCTCCCAGTCATTTATTGGGTAAATCACTCAGCTATATAAAATAAAGAGAGTTGTAGGCTCTATATATAAACTCCCAGTCATTTACTGGGTAAATCACTCAGCTATATAAAATAAAGAGAGTTGTAGGCTCTATATATAACCTCCCAGTCATTTACTGGGTAAATCACCTCAGCTATATAAAATAAAGAGAGTTGTAGGCTCTATATATAAACTCCCAGTCATTTACTGGGTAAATCACTCAGCTATATAAAATAAAGAGAGTTGTAGGCTCTATATATAACCTCCCAGTCATTTACTGGGTAAATCACTCAGCTATATAAAATAAAGAGAGTTGTAGGCTCTATATATAACCTCCCAGTCATTTACTGGGTAAATCACTCAGCTATATAAAATAAAGAGAGTTGTAGGCTCTATATATAAACTCCCAGTCATTTACTGGGTAAATCACTCAGCTATATAAAATAAAGAGAGTTGTAGGCTCTATATATAACCTCCCAGTCATTTACTGGGTAAATCACTCAGCTATATAAAATAAAGAGAGTTGTAGGCTCTATATATAACCTCCCAGTCATTTACTGGGTAAATCACCAGCTATATAAAATAAAGAGAGTTGTAGGCTCTATATATAACCTCCCAGTCATTTACTGGGTAAATCACTCAGCTATATAAAATAAAGAGAGTTGTAGGCTCTATATATAACCTCCCAGTCATTTACTGGGTAAATCACCCAGCTATATAAAATAAAGAGAGTTGTAGGCTCTATATATAACCTCCCAGTCATTTACTGGGTAAATCACTCAGCTATATAAAATAAAGAGAGTTGTAGGCTCTATATATAACCTCCCAGTCATTTACTGGGTAAATCACTCAGCTATATAAAATAAAGAGAGTTGTAGGCTCTATATATAACCTCCCAGTCATTTACTGGGTAAATCACTCAGCTATATAAAATAAAGAGAGTTGTAGGCTCTATATATAACCTCCCAGTCATTTATTGGGTAAATCACTCAGCTATATAAAATAAAGAGAGTTGTAGGCTCTATATATAAACTCCCAGTCATTTACTGGGTAAATCACTCAGCTATATAAAATAAAGAGAGTTGTAGGCTCTATATATAACCTCCCAGTCATTTATTGAGTAAATCACCAACGTTTCGGCATCACTGTGCCTCCTTCTGGAGTATTGAGCCAATAAAACAATGTGTGTACACAGGATGTCCCGTACCAGGAAGATACAGTGGCTTGTGAAAGTATTCAAACCTCTTGGCATTTTTCCTATTTTGTTGCCTTACAACCTGGAATTAACATAGATTTTGAGGGGGGGTTGTATCATTTGATTTACACAACATGCCTACCACTTTGAAGATGCAAAATATTTTTTTATTGTGAAACAAACAAGAAATAAGACAAAAAAACAGAAATCTTGTGCGTGCATAACTATTCACCCCCCCAAAGTCAATACTTTGTAGAGCCACCTTTTGCAGCAATTACAGCTGCAAGTCTCTTGAGGTATGTCTCTATAAGCTTGGCACATCTGGTCACTGGGATTTTTGCCCATTCTTCAAGGCAAAACTGCTCCAGCTCCTTCAAGTTGGATGGGTTCCGCTGGTGTACAGCAATCTTTAAGTCATACCACAGATTCTCAATTGGATTGAGGTCTGGGCTTTGACTAGGCCATTCCAAGACATTTACATGTTTCCCCATAAACCACTCGAGTGTTGCTTTAGCTGTATGCTTACGGTCATTGTCCTGCTGGAAGGTGAACCTCCGTCCCAGTCTCAAATCTCTGGAAGACTGAAACAGGTTTCCCTCAAGACTTTCCCTGTTTAGCGCCATCCATCATTTCTTCAATTATGACCCGTTTCCCAGTCCCTGCCAATGAAAACCATCCCACACAGCATGATGCTGCCAACACCATGCTTCACTGTGGGGATGGTGTTCTCGGAGTGATGAGAAGTGTTGGGTTTGCGCCAGACATAGCGTTTTCCTTGATGGCCAAATATATCAATTTCAGTCTTATCTGACCAGAGTACCTTCTTCCATATGTTTGGGGAGTCTCCCACATTCCATTGGCGAACACCAAACGTGTTTGCTTATTTTTTTCTTTAAGCAAATTACTTTTTTCTGGCCACTCTTCCGTATAGCCCAGCTCTGTGGAGTGTACGGCTTAATGTGGTCCTATGGACAAATACTCCAGCCTCCGCTGTGGAGCTTTGCAGCTCCTTCAGGGTTATCTTTGGTCTCTTTGTTGCCTCTCTGATTAATGACCTCCTTGCCTGGTTCATTAGTCTTGGTGGGCGGCCCTCTCTTGACAGGTTTGTTGTGATGCCATATTCTTTCCATTATTTAATAATGGATTTAATAGAGCTCCGTGGGATGTTCAAAGTATTGGATATTATTTCATAACCCAACCCTGATCTGTACTTTTCCACAACTTTGTCCCTGGCCTGTTTGGAGATCTCCTTGGTCTTCATGGTGTCGCTTGCTTTGTGGTGCCCCTTTGCTTAGTGGTGTTGCAGACTCTGGGGCCTTTCAGAACAGGTGTATATATACTGAGATCATGTGACAGATCATGTGACACTTAGATTGCACACAGGTGGACTTTATTTAACCAATTATGGGGGCTTATTTGGGGGCTTCATAGCAAAGGGGTGAATACATACGCACTCACCACTTTCTGTTTCTTATTTTTTAGAATTCTTTATAACAAATAATTTTTAAAATGTTACTTCACCAATTTGGACTATTTTGTGTCCATTACACGAAATCCAAATAAAAATCCATTTAAATTACAGGTTGTAATGCAACAAAATAGGAAAAAAAAGCCAAGAGGGATGAATAATTTTGCAAGGCACATTCATCCCTGTCTGATACATTAGTTCTGTAATGGTGTGTTTTCATTGGTAGGTGGCTCTGCCTCTGAGTGAGGTTGATCTGGTGAAAGGTGGTCATTGGTGGAAGGCCCTGGTACCTAGTTCTCAGGTAGGAAGAACACACACACACTAAATGTCTTAGTTCAACACACTGAGTGTCTTAGTTCAACACATTGATGTGTGTGTGTGTGTGTGTGTGTGTGTGTGTGTGTGTGTGTGTGTGTGTGTGTGTGTGTGTGTGTGTGTGTGTGTGTGTGTGTGTGTGTGTGTGTGTGTGTGTGTGTGTGTGTGTGTGTGTGTGTGTGTGTGTGTGACGCTGCACATCTGTTCTATTGTCACGAGGGTGGTGAAAGCATCGCCCTCGAACACGACAACACCACAACTACACCACAACTACACCACAACAACACCACAACTACACAAACTACACCACAACAACACCACAACAACACAAAGACACCACAACAACACCACAACTACACCACAACAACGCCACAACAACGCCACAACAACACCACAACAACACCACAACAACACCACAACAACACAAAGACACCAGAACAACACCACAACTACACCACAACAACGCCACAACAACGCCACAACACAACAACAACACACCACAACACCACAACACCACAACACAACAACACCACAACACCACAACAACACAACAACAACAACACCACCACAACACAACAACAACAACACCACAACACCACAACACCACAACACCACAACAACACCACAACACCACAACACCACAACACACAACAACACACCACAACACAACACAACAACACCACAACACCACAACACCACAACACCACAACACAACAACACCACAACACCACAACAACACAACAACAACAACACCACAACACCACAACAACACCAACAACACCAACAACACCACAACACCACAACACCACAACACCACAACACAACAACACCACAACAACACAACAACAACAACACCACCACAACACCACAACACCACAACACCACAACAACACAACAACAACAACACCACCACAACACCACAACACCACAACACCACAACACCACCACAACACAACAACAACAACACCACAACAACAGGCTGTTAAAGAACAACATTATACACACACGTACACACCTTGGGTTCTCTCTACTAGAGGGCTCTCTACTAGACACACATCCTGGGTTCTCTCTACTAGATGGCTCTCTACTAGACACACATCCTGGGTTCTCTCTACTAGAGGGTTCTCTACTAGACACACATCCTGGGTTCTCTCTACTAGAGGGCTCTCTACTAGACACACATCCTGGGTTCTCTCTACTAGAGGGCTCTCTACTAGACACACATCCTGGGTTCTCTCTACTAGAGGGCTCTCTACTAGACACACATCCTGGGTTCTCTCTACTAGAGGGCTCTCTACTAGACACACATCCTGGGTTCTCTCTACTAGAGGGCTCTCTACTAGACACACATCCTGGGTTCTCTCTACTAGAGGGCTCTCTACTAGACACACATCCTGGGTTCCTCTACTAGAGGGCTCTCTACTAGACACACATCCTGGGTTCTCTCTACTAGAGGGTTCTCTACTAGACACACATCCTGGGTTCTCTCTACTAGAGGGCTCTCAAACAGACTAGACACACATCCTGGGTTCTCTGACTACTAGAGGGCTCTCTACTAGACACACACCCTGGGTTCTCTCTACTAGAGGGCTCTCTACTAGACACACATCCTGGGTTCTCTCTACTAGAGGGCTCTCTACTAGACACACATCCTGGGTTCTCTCTACTAGAGGGCTCTCTACTAGACACACATCCTGGGTTCTCTCTACTAGAGAGAGAGAGAGAGAGAGAGAGACTCTCTGAGATAGTCGAACAGCCATATCTACAGACAGAGTGATATCAACAGTGTTTTGTGTTTCTAACAGAATGAGGTAGAGCTGGGAGAGCTGCTGTTATCACTCAACTACCTGCCCTCTGCTGGAAGACTCAACGTTGACATCATCAGAGCGAAGCAGCTGCTGCAGACAGACATGTGCCAGGGATCAGGTAAACTATACCGACTAACATGCCTACTAATGTACCTACTGACATACCTAATAGCATACCTACTAACATACCTACTAATATACCTACTGACATACCTAATAGCATACCTACTAACATACCTACTAATATACCTACTAACATACCTACTAATGTACCTACTGACATACCTAATAGCATACCTACTAATATACCTACTAATATACCTACTAATATACCTACTAATATACCTACTAATGTACCTACTGACATACCTAATAGCATACCTACTAACATACCTACTAATATACCTACTAATATACCTACTAATATACCTACTAATACACCTATTAATATACCTACTAATATACCTACTAATATACCTACTAATATACCTACTAATATACCTACTAATATACCTACTAATATACCTACTAATATACCTACTAACATACCTACTAATATACCTACTAATATACCTACTAATATACCTACTAATATACCTACTAATATACCTACTAATATACCTACTAACATACCTACTAATATACCTACTAATATACCTACTAATATACCTACTAATATACCTACTAATATACCTAATAATGTACCTACTAATATACCTACTAATGTACCTACTAATATACCTACTAATATACCTACTAATGTACCTACTAATATACCTACTAATATACCTAATAATGTTATATCTACAGTCTCTATCACAACACATGGTGTTACAGCAGTGTGTCAGGTGTGTGATACCTGAACGACATAGTGGATACCTGAATAACAGAGGGGATATCTGAATAACATAGTGGATACCTGAATAACATAGTGGATACCTGAATAACAGAGTGGATACCTGAATAACAGAGGAGGGATACCTGAATAACATAGTGGATACCTGAATAACATAGTGGATACCTGAATAACAGAGGAGGATACCTGAATAACAGAGGGGATACCTGAATAACAGAGGGGATACCTGAGGGGATAACAACAGAGGAGGGATACCTGAATAACAGAGGGGGATACCTGAATACCTGAACAGAGGGGATACCTGAATAACAGAGGAGGATACCTGAATAACAGAGTGGGATACCTGAATAACATAGGGATACCTGAATAACAGAGGAGGGATACCTGAATAACAGAGTGGATACCTGAATAACAGAGGAGGATACCTGACTAACAGAGGAGGATACCTGAATAACAGAGGAGGATACCTGATAACAGAGGAGGGATACCTGACTAACAGAGGAGGATACCTGACTAACAGAGGAGGGATACCTGAATAACAGAGGATACCTGGTGGATACCTGAATAACAGAGGGGGATACCTGAATAACAGAGGGGGATACCTGGATACCTGAATAACAGAGGAGGGATACCTGACTAACAGAGGGGGATACCTGAATAACAGAGGAGGGATACCTGACTAACAGAGGATACCTGAATAACAGAGGAGGATACCTGACTAACAGAGGAGGGATACCTGACTATACAGAGAGGGATACCTGAATAACAGAGGAGGGATACCTGACTAACAGAGGGGATACCTGACTAACAGAGGATACCTGAATAACAGAGGATACCTGACTAACAGAGGAGGGATACCTGAATGAACAGAGGAGGGATACCTGACTAACAGAGGAGGGATACCTGACTAACAGAGGAGGATACCTGAATAACAGAGGGGATACCTGAATGACAGAGGGGATACCTGAATAACAGAGGGGATACCTGAATAACAGAGGGGATACCTGAATAACAGAGGGGATACCTGAATAACAGAGGGGACACCTGAATAACAGAGGGGATACCTGAATAACAGAGGGGATACCTGAATAACAGAGGAGGGATACCTGACTAACAGAGGAGGGATACCTGACTAACAGAGGAGGGATACCTGACTAACAGAGGGGGATACCTGACTAACAGAGGAGGGATACCTGACTAACAGAGGGGGATACCTGACTAACAGAGGAGGGATACCTGAATAACAGAGGAGGATACCTGACTAACAGGGATACCTGACTAACAGAGGGATACCTGAATAACAGAGGAGGGATACCTGACTAACAGAGGAGGGATACCTGACTAACAGAGGAGGGATACCTGACTAACAGAGGAGGGATACCTGACTAACAGAGGGGGATACCTGACTAACAGAGGAGGGATACCTGACTAACAGAGGAGGGATACCTGACTAACAGAGGAGGGATACCTGACTAACAGAGGAGGGATACCTGACTAACAGAGGAGGGATACCTGACTAACAGAGGAGGGATACCTGACTAACAGAGGAGGGATACCTGACTAACAGAGGAGGGATACCTGACTAACAGAGGAGGGATACCTGACTAACAGAGGAGGGATACCTGACTAACAGAGTGGGGATACCTGACTAACAGAGTGGGGATACCTGACTAACAGAGGAGGGATACCTGACTAACAGAGGAGGGATACCTGACTAACAGAGGAGGGATACCTGACTAACAGAGGAGGGATACCTGACTAACAGAGGAGGGATACCTGACTAACAGAGGAGGGATACCTGACTAACAGAGGAGGGATACCTGACTAACAGAGGAGGGATACCTGACTAACAGAGGAGGGATACCTGACTAACAGAGGAGGGATACCTGACTAACAGAGGAGGGATACCTGACTAACAGAGGAGGGATACCTGACTAACAGAGGAGGGATACCTGACTAACAGAGGAGGGATACCTGACTAACAGAGGAGGGATACCTGACTAACAGAGGAGGGATACCTGACTAACAGAGGGGACTAACAGATACCTGACTAACAGAGGAGGGATACCTGACTAACAGAGGAGGGATACCTGACTAACAGAGGAGGGATACCTGACTAACAGAGGAGGGATACCTGACTAACAGAGGAGGGATACCTGACTAACAGAGGAGGGATACCTGACTAACAGAGGAGGGATACCTGACTAACAGAGGAGGGATACCTGACTAACAGAGGAGGGATACCTGACTAACAGAGGAGGGATACCTGACTAACAGAGGAGGGATACCTGACTAACAGAGGAGGGATACCTGACTAACAGAGGAGGGATACCTGACTAACAGAGGAGGGATACCTGACTAACAGAGGAGGGATACCTGACTAACAGAGGAGGGATACCTGACTAACAGAGGAGGGATACCTGACTAACAGAGGAGGGATACCTGACTAACAGAGGGGGATACCTGACTAACAGAGGAGGGATACCTGACTAACAGAGGAGGGATACCTGACTAACAGAGGAGGGATACCTGACTAACAGAGGAGGGATACCTGACTAACAGAGGAGGGATACCTGACTAACAGAGGAGGGATACCTGACTAACAGAGGAGGGATACCTGACTAACAGAGTGGATACCTGACTAACAGAGGAGGGATACCTGACTAACAGAGGGGGGATACCTGACTAACAGAGGGGGGATACCTGACTAACAGAGGGGGGATACCTGACTAACAGAGGAGGGATACCTGACTAACAGAGGAGGGATACCTGACTAACAGAGGAGGGATACCTGACTAACAGAGGAGGGATACCTGACTAACAGAGGAGGGATACCTGACTAACAGAGGAGGGATACCTGACTAACAGAGGAGGGATACCTGACTAACAGAGGAGGGATACCTGAATAACAGAGGAGGGATACCTGACTAACAGAGGAGGGATACCTGAATAACAGAGGAGGGATACCTGAATAACAGAGGAGGGATACCTGACTAACAGAGGAGGGATACCTGACTAACAGAGGAGGGATACCTGACTAACAGAGGAGGGATACCTGACTAACAGAGGAGGGATACCTGACTAACAGAGGAGGGATACCTGACTAACAGAGGAGGGATACCTGACTAACAGAGGAGGGATACCTGACTAACAGAGGAGGGATACCTGACTAACAGAGGAGTAATACCTGACTAACAGAGGAGGGATACCTGACTAACAGAGGAGGGATACCTGAATTAGCACAGACTGGAATGTGTTACGGGACTCACCCGATGGCATTGAGGAGTTCACCACATCAGTCAACGGCTTCATTAATACATGCATCGATGAAGTTGCCCTCACAATGACCGTACGTACATTTCCCAACCAGAAGCCATGGATTACAGGCAACAGCCGCACTGAGCTAAAGGCTATAGGTGCCGCTTTCAAGGAGCGGGACACTAACCTGGACACTTATAAGACATCCCATTATGCCCTTTGACGACCAAGCAAACAGGCAAAGTGTCAATACAGTACTAAGATCTAATCCTACTACACTGGCTCTGACGCTCATCAGATGTGGCAGGGCTTGCAAACTATCACGGATTACAAAGAGAAAACCAGCAGCGAGATGCCCAGTGACACGAGCCTACCAGATGAGCTAAATGCCTACTTTGCTCGCTTCGTGGCAAGCAACACTGAACCATTGTGAGAGTACCAGCTGTTCTGGACGACTGTGTGATCACGCTCTCGATAGCCGATGTGAGTAAGACCTTTAAACAGGTGAACATTCACAAGGCCACGGGGCCAGATGGATTACACCACGACACTACACACCACACCACGACACTACACACCACACCACGACACTACACACCACACCACGACACTACACACCACACCACGACACTACAGCCCACACCCACACCACGACACTACACCCACACCACGACACTACACCACACCACGACACTACACACCACACCACGACACTACACACCACACCACGACACTACACACCACACCACGACACTACACACCACACCACGACACTACACACCACACCACAACACTACACACCACACCACGACACACCACACCACACCACCACACACCACACCACACCACAACACTACACACCACACCACAACACTACACACCACACCACAACACTACACCCACACCACGACACTACACACCACACCACACACCACACCACAACACACTCCGTCACACCACGACACTACACACCACACCACGACACTACACACCACACCACGACACTACACACCACACCACGACACTACACACCACACACTACACACCACACCACGACACTACACACCACACCACGACACTACACACCACACCACACACCACACCACACCACGACACTACACACCACACCACGACACTACACACCACACCACAACACTACACACCACACCACACCACGACACTACACACCACACCACGACACTACACACCACACCACGACACTACACACCACACCACGACACTACACACCACACCACGACACTACACACCACACCACGACACTACACACCACACCACGACACTACACACCACACCACGACACTACACACCACACCACGACACTACACACCACACCACGACACTACACACCACACCACGACACTACACACCACACCACGACACTACACACCACACCACGACACTACACACCACACCACGACACTACACACCACACCACGACACTACACACCACACCACGACACTACACACCACACCACGACACTACACACCACACCACACACCACACCACACCACACCACGACACTACACACCACACCACAACACTACACCACACCACGACACTACACACCACACCACGACACTACACACCACACCACGACACTACAGACCACACCACGACACCACACCACACCACGACACTACACACCACACCACGACACTACACCACCACACCACGACACTACACACCACACCACGACACTACACACCACACCACGACACTACACACCACACCACGACACTACACACCACACCACGACACTACACACCACACCACGACACTACACACCACACCACGACACTACACACCACACCACGACACCACCACACCACGACACTACACACCACACCACGACACTACACACCACACCACGACACTACACACCACACCACGACACTACACACCACACCACGACACTACACACCACACCACACCACGACACTACACACCACACCACGACACACACCACACCACACACACCACACCACGACACACACACCACACACACACCACACCACGACACTACACCACACCACGACACTACACACCACACCACGACACTACACACCACACCACGACACTACACACCACACCACCACACCACGACACTACACACCAAACCACGACACTACACACCACACCACGACACTACACACCACACCACGACACTACACACCACACCACGACACTACACACCACACCACGACACTACACACCACGACACTACACACACACCACACACCACACCACGACACTACACACCACACCACGACACACACACCACACCACGACACTACACACCACACCACGACACTACACACCACACCACGACACTACACACCACACCACGACACTACACACCACACCACGACACTACACACCACACCACGACACTACACACCACACCACGACACTACACACTACACACCACACCACGACACTACAGACCACACCACGACACTACACACCACACACACACTACACACCACACACCACACCACGACACTACACACCACACCTACACACCACACCACGACACTACAGACCACACCACACACTACACACCATGACCACACCACGACACCACACCACACCACGACACTACACACCACACCACGACACTACACACCACACCACGACACTGGTACACCACGACACTACACACTACACACCACACCACGACACTACACACCACACCACGACACTACAGACCACACCACGACACTACACACCACACCACGACACTACACACCACACCACGACACTACACGACACACCACGACACTACACACCACACCACGACACTACAGACCAGGTTCACCACCACACCACGACACTACACACCACACCACGACACTAACACCACACCACGACACGTTTAACTTCCATTTAACTTCCTGTCTCTATCACCCCCCAGACCCGTTTGTGAAGGTTCAGCTGGTAACAGGGCTGAAGCTGGTAAAGACCAAGAAGACTTCCTGTATGAAAGGAACCATCGACCCCTTCTACAATGAGTCGTTCAGCTTCAGAGTGCCCCACGAAGACCTCAGTGAAGTCAGCCTCGTATTTACAGGTACAGCCCAGAGAGAGAGAGAGAGAGAGAGAGAGAGAGAGAGAGAGAGAGAGAGAGAGAGAGAGAGAGAGAGAGAGAGAGAGAGAGAGAGAGAGAGAGAGAGAGAGAGAGAGAGAGAGAGAGAGAGAGAGAGAGAGAGAGAGAGAGAGAGAGAGAGAGAGAGAGAGAGAGAGAGGTGATGGGGAGGGAGAGAGAAGAAGAGAGAGAGAGAGAGAGAGAGAGAGAGAGAGAGAGAGAGAGAGAGAGAGAGAGAGAGAGAGAGAGAGAGAGAGAGAGAGAGAGAGAGAGAGAGAGAGAGAGAGAGACAGAGAGAGAGAGTGATGGGGAGAGAAGAAGAGAGAGAGAGAGAGAGAGAGAGAGAGAGAGAGAGAGAGAGAGAGAGAGAGAGAGAGAGAGAGAGAGAGAGAGGTGAGAGAGAGAGAGAGAGAGAGCATGAGGAGAGAGAGAGAGAGAGAGAGAGAGAGAGAGAGAGAGAGAGAGAGGAGAGAGAGAGGAGGGGAGGGAAGAAGAGAGAGAGAGGGAGAGAGAGAGAGAGACAGAGAGAGAGAGAGAGAGAGAGAGACCCGGGAGAGAGGAGGGGAGAGAGAGAGAGAGAGAGAGAGAGAGAGAGAGAGAGGGGAGAGGTAGAGAGAGAGAGAGAGAGAGAGAGAGAGAGAGAAGACTTCCTGAGAGAGGATAAGGGAGGAGAGAGAGAGTGATAAGGGAGGGAGAGGAGTGATGGGGAAGAAGAAGAGAGAGAGAGAGAGAGAGAGAGAAAGAGATGGGGAGTAAGAGAGAGAGAGAGAGAGAGAGGGGAGAGAGGGAGGGAGAGAGAGAAGTGATGACTGGGAATGTATCTAGAGAGAGAGATCTGAGAGAGAGAGAGGAGAGAGAGAATGTATGACTGGGATCTGGGTGAGAGAGTGAGAGAGAGACTGAATGTATCTAGAGAGGTCCCAGATCTGTGGTGAGGTTTCTAGAGGAGAGAGAGAATGTATCTAGAGACTGGTCCCAGATCTGTGGTAAGGGGATGGGGAGCTACAGAGAGATGAGAGAGAGATCTGAGGTGAGAGAGAGGTGAGACAGACTGAGAGAGAGATCTGAGAGGTTTCTAAATGTGAGAGACAGAGTAGAGAGAGAGAGGTCCCAGATCTGTGAGAGAGTTTCTAAAGAGAGAGAGAGAGATCTAGAGAGAGAGATCTGTGGTGAGGTTTCTAGAGAGAGAGACAGAGAGATGATAGAGGGAGGGAGAGGTTTGATGGGGAGCTGACTGAAGATCTAGAGAGAGAGAGAGGTGAGGAGATGGGAGAGCTACAGAGAATGATCTAGAGAGAGAGAGGAGGTTTCTAAGGGAGGAGAGAGAGAGAGTGGTGATGGGGTAGCTAGAGACTGAAGATCTAGAGAGGTCCCAGAGGGAGAGAGAGGTGATGGGGAGGAGAGAGAGAGAGAGAGAGATCTGAGGTGATAAGGGAGGGAGAGTAATGAGAGACTGGGATCTGTGGTGGAGGAAGTAGAGAGAGGTCCCAGATCTGAGAGGAGAGAGAGAGAGAGAGAGAGAGAGAGGTCCCAGATCTGTGGTGAGAGAGAGGAGGAGAGAGGTGGCTACAGACTGGGAGGAGAGCTGAGAGAGAGAGTGGATAAGGGAGGGAGAGGAGTAATGTATCTAGAGACTGGTGATGGGGAGTTTCTAAAAGAGAGAGAGTGGAGAGAGCGAGATAAGAGAAACAGAAAGAGAGGGTGTAGCTACAGACTGTAATGTATCTAGGACTGGTCCCAGATCTGTGGTGGGTTTCTAAAAACGTGCCAGACTGTAATGTACTGCTGACAATCCCAGAGTTTGCCAAATGGGTGAGCAACTGTAATGCCTAGAGACTGGTCCCAGATCTGTGGCATCTTCTAAATGTGGTGTAGCTACGTGTCTCCAGCAGTAGCTACTGTGTTTACTGCTTAGACCTGGTGGTAAAAGTGAGATTTCTAAATGTGGTGTAGCTACAGACTGTAATGTATCTAGAGATCTGTGGTGAGGTTTCTAAATGTGGTGTAGCTACAGACTGTAATGTATCTGGTCCCAGATCTGTGGTGAGGTTTCTAAATGTGGTGTAGCTACAGACTGTAATGTATCTAGACTGGTCCCAGATCTGTGGTGAGGTTTCTAAATGTGGTGTAGCTACAGACTGTAATGTATCTAGAGACTGGTCCCAGATCTGTGGTGAGGTTTCTAAATGTGGTGTAGCTACAGACTGTAATGTATCTAGAGACTGGTCCCAGATCTGTGGTGAGGTTTCTAAATGTGGTGTAGCTACAGACTGTAATGTATCTAGAGACTGGTCCCAGATCTGTGGTGAGGTTTCTAAATGTGGTGTAGCTACAGACTGTAATGTATCTAGAGACTGGTCCCAGATCTGTGGTGAGGTTTCTAAATGTGGCTGTAGCTAGAGACTGGTCCCAGATCTGTGGTGAGGTTTCTAATGTATCTACAGACTGTAATGTATCTAGACTGGTCCCAGATCTGTGGTGAGGTTTCTAAATGTGGTGTAGCTACAGACTGTAATGTATCTAGAGACTGGTCCCAGATCTGTGGTGAGGTTTCTAAATGTGGTGTAGCTACAGACTGTAATGTATCTAGATACTGGTCCCAGATCTGTGGTGAGGTTTCTAAATGTGGTGTAGCTACAGACTGTAATGTATCTAGAGACTGGTCCCAGATCTGTGGTGAGGTTTCTAAATGTGGTGTAGCTACAGACTGTAATGTATCTAGAGACTGGTCCCAGATCTGTGGTGAGGTTTCTAAATGTGGTGTAGCTACAGACTGTAATGTATCTAGAGACTGGTCCCAGATCTGTGGTGAGGTTTCTAAATGTGATGTAGCTACAGACTGTAATGTATCTAGACTGGTCCCAGATCTGTGGTGTGGTTTCTAAATGTGGTGTAGCTACAGACTGTAATGTATCTAGAGACTGGTCCCAGATCTGTGGTGTGGTTTCTAAATGTGGTGTAGCTACAGACTGTAATGTATCTAGAGACTGGTCCCAGATCTGTGGTGAGGTTTCTAAATGTGGTGTAGCTACAGACTGTAATGTATCTAGAGACTGGTCCTAGATCTGTGGTGAGGTTTCTAAATGTGGTGTAGCTACAGACTGTAATGTATCTAGAGACTGGTCCCAGATCTGTGGTGAGGTTTCTAAATGTGGTGTAGCTACAGACTGTAATGTATCTAGAGACTGGTCCCAGAATCTGTGGTGAGGTTTCTAAATGTGGTGTAGTTACAGACTGTAATGTATCTAGAGACTGGTCCCAGATCTGTGGTGAGGTTTCTAAATGTGGTGTAGCTACAGACTGTAATGTATCTAGAGACTGGTCCCAGATCTGTGGTGAGGTTTCTAAATGTGGTGTAGCTACAGACTGTAATGTATCTAGAGACTGGTCCCAGATCTGTGGTGAGGTTTCTAAATGTGGTGTAGCTACAGACTGTAATGTATCTAGAGACTGGTCCCAGATCTGTGGTGAGGTTTCTAAATGTGGTGGAGTTACAGACTGTAATGTATCTAGAGACTGGTCCCAGATCTGTGGTGAGGTTTCTAAATGTGGTGTAGCTACAGACTGTAATGTATCTAGA
>NC_068425.1:36530423-36562923 GCF_023373465.1 Oncorhynchus keta | reverse complement strand
AACCGTCCTCAGCTCTCCAAAATTGCTGCCTCTCTTCCCCCTCACCTTCCTGACTGACCTCCCAGCCTCCTAGCAGTGTGACCAGAGACAGAGGGATGTGTCCCAAATGGCACCCTATTCCCTATATAGTGCACTACTTTAGACTATGGGCCCCTCCTCTCTATGAGCCCCTCCTCTCTATGGGCCCCTCCTCTCTATGAGCCCCTCCTCTCTATGAGCCCCTCCTCTCTATGGGCCCCTCCTCTCTATGAGCCCCTCCTCTCTATGAGCCCCTCCTCTCTATGGGCCACTCCTCCCTATGGGCCCCTCCTCTCTATGGGCCCCTCCTCCCTATGGGCCCCTCCTTCCTATGGGCCCCTCCTCCCTATGGGCCCCTCCTCCCTATGGGCCCCTCCTAACCCTATGGGCCCCTCCTCCCTATGGGCCCCTCCTCCCTGATGGGCCCCTCCTCCCTATGGGCCCCTCCTCCCTATGGGCCCCACCTCCCTATGGGCCCCTCCTCCCTATGAGCCTACCCCTAGGTGTCCTCCCTAGAGCCCCTGTATTGGGTTACCTGTCCTAACCCTGTATTGGGCCCCTGTCCTAACCTAGCTGTATTGGGTTACCAGGTGTCCTAACCCAGCTGTTTAAGGTTACCAGGTGCCCTAACACAGCTGTATTGGGTTACCAGGTGCCCTAACCCAGCTGTATTGGGTTACCAGGTGTCCTAACCCAGCTGTTTAAGGTTACCAGGTGCCCTAACCCAGCTGTTTAAGGTTGCCAGGTGTCCCAACCCAGCTGTATTGGGTTACCAGGTGTCCTAACCCAGCTGTATTGGGTTGCCAGGTATCCTAACCCAGCTGTATTGGGTTACCAGGTGTCCCAACCCAGCTGTTTTAGGTTACCAGGTGTCCTAACCCAGCTGTATTGGGTTACCAGGTGCCCTAACCTAGCTGTATTGGGTTACCAGGTGTCCTAACCCAGCTGTATTGGGTTACCAGGTGTCCTAACCTAGCTGTATTGGGTTACCAGGTGTCCTAACCTAGCTGTATTGGGTTACCAGGTGTCCTAACCTAGCTGTATTGGGTTACCAGGTGTCCTAACCCAGCTGTATTGGGTTACCAGGTGTCCTAACCCAGCTGTATTGGGTTACCAGGTGTCCTAACCCAGCTGTATTGGGTTGCCAGGTGTCCTAACCCAGCTGTATTGGGTTACCAGGTGTCCTAACCCAGCTGTATTGGGTTGCCAGGTGTCCTAACCCAGCTGTATTGGGTTACCAGGTGCCCTAACCCAGCTGTATTGGGTTACCAGGTGCCCTAACCCAGCTGTATTGGGTTACCAGGTGCCCTAACCTAGCTGTATTGGGTTACCAGGTGCCCTAACCCAGCTGTATTGGGTTACCAGGTGCCCTAACCCAGCTGTCCAAACCCAGCTGTATTGGGTTACCAGGTGCCCTAACCCAGCTGTCCTAACCCAGCTGTATTGGGTTACCAGGTGCCTGTGGTGCTAGAATGGTTGTCGTGCCTCAGTGCTGACAGACTGGTGCTAACACAGGTACAGTGGACTGAGTCCCTAGGTTGAGACCATGCCTCTACTCTTCACAGTGTTCAACTGACAACACATTGGGGTGCGTCCCAAATGACACCCTATTCCGTACACAGTACACTACTGGGCCCTGGTCAAAAGTAGGGCACTATTTAGGTAACAGGGTGCTATATTTTGATTTGGGATGCAGCCATTAACTGATAAAAAAAAATGTTGATGTTCTCTGAAGTGGTTGACTAACTAACGGTTGCTGATAATCGATGGTTTGAAATAGTTGGAAGTGGATCCAAACTTTACTTGTCTGTGGAAATCATAGAGTTGGATAGAGGGCTCATCTTCACATCTGTTACATAAAGGATACTGTGACAGCATGGGCAGCGCCATTGAGGTCTTTCTACATTTTAGAGTAGTTTCTACTACTACTTTTTCTATGAGTCAGTGAACAAACTGAAAGGGTGCGTACTGCCCCCTGGAGGGTGTTGTCTGAACAGGTATAAAGACAAGGTTGGTGATTTACTGCCCCCCTGGAGGGTGTTGTCTGAACAGGTATAAAGACAAGGTTGGTGATTTACTGGCACCTGCAGTTATGTAATGTTAGTATAGTATAATTCATTGGCTGATCAGTCCTACTGACCTGGATGGAATTCGGTAATCCTTTTCTAACCCATAGCAAGTCCCAGCCAGTTGACTACTTCAAAATGGTGGAAGTCCTGGGCTCTGCCCATGCTACAACAGGCTTTGTGTCGCTAGAGCTGTCTATCCAAGTCTATGGTGGAAATTCCGCCTCTGTTTCTGCTGCGGTAGTCCCAAATGGCACCCTATTCCCAATGTAGTGCAGTGCTTTGATCAGAGACCATAGGTTCACCTCCATAGGTCAATAGCTAGTGCACCATATAGGGAACAGGGTTTCATTTGGGACACAATATGATTCTGTACAATACTGTATCAAGCCTAGTCTAGCCAACTTTACAGTGAAGATTGTAATTACAAGTGATGAAAAAATATAAATACTAAATATAATGTGCTAGTGAAGATAATATTTTTTTTATTTTCTGTCAAATTGATGCATATATATATATATATATATATATATATATATATATATATATAGATATATATATTTTATCTCAGAATTGTTTTTCTGTGTGTATATATTCATGGCCTTTTCTGCTGTTAAGGAAATCAATGAACAAATCGATGTAAACGTAGTTAGATAAAGTAGTTAGATGATGTAGTTAGATAACGTAGTTAGATAACGTAGTTAGATGATGTAGTTAGATTATGTAGTTAGATGATGTTAGATAACGTAGTTAGATGATGTAGTTAGATGATGTAGTTAGATGATGTAGTTAGATGATGTAGTTAGATGACGTAGTTAGATGATGTAGTTAGATAACATAGTTAGATGATGTAGTTAGATAACGTAGTTAGATGATGTAGTTAGATGATGTAGTTAGATAATGTAGTTAGATGATGTAGTTAGATGATGTAGTTAGATGATGTAGTTAGATAACGTAGTTAGATGATGTAGTTAGATGATGTAGTTAGATAATGTAGTTAGATGATGTAGTTAGATGACGTAGTTAGATGTTAGATAACATAGTTAAATGATGTAGTTAGATAACGTAGTTAGATGATGTTGTTCGGTATTGTACAAAAGAAAAGAGTAGAGCCGAACGAGGAGAACAGATTGTGTGTCGTCAAACTTAAAAAAAAACGGGTTTTTAAACATGTTTTCTTTCTCAACGTTTCACAGCTTTAATCTAGAACCAAACAAGTAGTGATTTTACTGAGCTTCCTCCTCCTCCTCCTCCTCCTCCTCCTCCTCTTCCTCTTTCTCCTCCTCCTCCTCCTCCTTCAGCTCGGTCACTATAAACACAGGCTGCATCCCAAGTGGAACCTATGTAGTGCACAATCATGTAGGGTTTTAGTCCAAATGTAACTATAGAGGGACCCTCTGTCAACAGTACTGCACTATAGAGGGTGTCAACAGTACTGCACTATAGAGGGACCCTCTGTCAACAGTACTGCACTATAGAGGGTGTCAACAGTACTGCACTATAGAGGGTGTCAACAGTACTGCACTATAGAGGGACCCTCTGTCAACAGTACTGCACTATAGAGGGACCCTCTGTCAACAGTACTGCACTATAGAGGGTGGCAACAGTACTGCACTATAGAGGGACCCTCTGTCAACAGTACTACACTATAGAGGGACCCTCTGTCAACAGTACTGCACTATAGAGGGACCCTCTGTCAACAGTACTGGACTATAGAGGGACCCTCTGTCAACAGTACTGCACTATAGAGGGACCCTCTGTCAACAGTACTGCACTATAGAGGGACCCTCTGTCAACAGTACTGCACTATAGAGGGACCCTCTGTCAACAGTACTGCACTATAGAGGGACCCTCTGTCAACAGTACTGCACTATAGAGGGACCCTCTGTCAACAGTACTGCACTATAGAGGGACCCTCTGTCAACAGTACTGCACTATAGAGGGACCCTCTGTCAACAGTACTGCACTATAGAGGGACCCTCTGTCAACAGTACTGCACTATAGAGGGACCCTCTGTCAACAGTACTGGACTATAGAGGGACCCTCTGTCAACAGTACTGCACTATAGAGGGACCCTCTGTCAACAGTACTGCACTATAGAGGGACCCTCTGTCAACAGTACTGCACTATAGAGGGACCCTCTGTCAACAGTACTGCACTATAGAGGGACCCTCTGTCAACAGTACTGCACTATAGAGGGACCCTCTGTCAACAGTACTGCACTATAGAGGGACCCTCTGTCAACAGTACTGCACTATAGAGGGACCCTCTGTCAACAGTACTGCACTATAGAGGGACCCTCTGTCAACAGTACTGCACTATAGAGGGACCCTCTGTCAACAGTACTGCACGATAGAGGGACCCTCTGTCAACAGTACTGGACTATAGAGGGACCCTCTGTCAACAGTACTGCACTATAGAGGGACCCTCTGTCAACAGTACTGCACTATAGAGGGACCCTCTGTCAACAGTACTGCACTATAGAGGGACCCTCTGTCAACAGTACTGCACTATAGAGGGACCCTCTGTCAACAGTACTGCACTATAGAGGGACCCTCTGTCAACAGTACTGCACTATAGAGGGACCCTCTGTCAACAGTACTGCACTATAGAGGGACCCTCTGTCAACAGTACTGCACTATAGAGGGACCCTCTGTCAACAGTACTGCACTATAGAGGGACCCTCTGTCAACAGTACTGCACTATAGAGTTCTTACTGGGGTTTAATATGTTCTAAATAGCACCCTATTCCCAAGAAAGTGTACCCTATAGGCCTCTGGTCAAAAGTAGTGCACTATATGGGGAATAGGGCCCATCGGCCTCTGGTCGAAAGTAGTGCACTATATGGGGAATACAGCCTATAGGTCTCTGGTCAAACGTAGTGCACTACATGGGGAATTAGGGTGTCATTTGGGACAGACGTGATGTGTTGTGGTCTGCCAGTCTGTGTGAACGTCAGTGTTTCTCCATCTGGAACCGGTGATATTTGCTGTCTGTTTTCGGTCCTACGTGTGTCTCTGTGTGTTAGTTTGACTCATCTGTTTCATTGAGTATAAACACTTATAATCTGGTGGTACAAATCGCTGTCAAGAGGAATTGGTTGCTTTTTGTTGTTGAAGATGGACATCTGGGGCCGTGTCAACATATCAAACGTCTCAGAGTGGGAGTACGTAGCCTAGTGGTTAGAGTGTAGAGGCGGCAGGGTAGCCTAGTGGTTAGAGTGTAGAGGCGGCAGGGTAGCCTAGTGGTTAGAGTGTAGAGGCGGCAGGGTAGCCTAGTGGTTAGAGCGTAGAGGGGGCAGGGTAGCCTAGTGGTTAGAGTGTAGAGGCGGCAGGGTAGCCTAGTGGTTAGAGTGTAGAGGCGGCAGGGTAGCCTAGTGGTTAGAGTGTAGAGGCGGCAGGGTAGCCTAGTGGTTAGAGTGTAGAGGGGGCAGGGTAGCCTAGTGGTTAGAGTGTAGAGGCGGCAGGGTAGCCTAGTGGTTAGAGTGTAGAGGCGGCAGGGTAGCCTAGTGGTTAGAGTGTAGAGGCGGCAGGGTAGCCTAGTGGTTAGAGCGTAGAGGGGGCAGGGTAGCCTAGTGGTTAGAGTGTAGAGGCGGCAGGGTAGCCTAGTGGTTAGAGTGTAGAGGCGGCAGGGTAGCCTAGTGGTTAGAGTGTAGAGGCGGCAGGGTAGCCTAGTGGTTAGAGTGTAGAGGGGGCAGGGTAGCCTAGTGGTTAGAGTGTAGAGGCGGCAGGGTAGCCTAGTGGTTAGAGTGTAGAGGCGGCAGGGTAGCCTAGTGGTTAGAGTGTAGAGGCGGCAGGGTAGCCTAGTGGTTAGAGTGTAGAGGCGGCAGGGTAGCTTAGTGGTTAGAGTGTAGAGGCGGCAGGGTAGCCTAGTGGTTAGAGCGTTGGACTAGTAACCGGAAGGTTGCGAGTTCAAACCCCCGAGCTGACAAGGTACAAATCTGTCGTTCTGCCCCTGAACAGGCAGTTAACCCACTGTTCCCAGGCCGTCATTGAAAATAAGAATATGTTCTTAACTGACTTGCCTGGTTAAATAAAGGTTAAATGAAAATTAAAACGTGCTGATCTGAGATAAGTTTGCTCTTTTAAATATCAACGAATGAGATGATTTGGACAGGACATGGGGACCTGATACCAGAACAGCGTTCCCACTCTGAGAGACTTGATGTAAATACAGCCCCTGGTCATTATAGTTACAATGTCGCTGTGTCTGACCCAAAGCAATAGTTCCTGTGTTTACTGTCTGACTTATGAATCTCTCGTAGCTGTACAGCTCTGTCTTGTCGTGGAAGTCCTGGCACAGTGGATGTTTAAAGACTGGATGTTTGTTAATAGTAAGATATACATAGACATACACACGGTTACCTACCTCTTCCACCTCTCCCAGACCTCTTCCACCACTCCCAGACCTCTTCCACCTCTCCCAGACCTCTTCCACCTCTCCCAGACCTCCTCCACCACTCCCAGACCTTACCTATTCCACCTCTCCCAGACCTCCTCCACCACTCCCAGACCTCCTCCACCTCTCCCAGACCTCTTCCACCTCTCCCAGACCTCTTCCACCTCTCCCAGACCTCTTCCACCTCTCCCAGACCTCCTCCACCACTCCCAGACCTTACCTATTCCACCTCTCCCAGACCTCCTCCACCACTCCCAGACCTCCTCCACCTCTCCCAGACCTCTTCCACCTCTCCCAGACCTCTTCCACCTCTCCCAGACCTCTTCCACCACTCCCAGACCTCTTCCACCACTCCCAGACCTCTTCCACCTCTCCCAGACCTCTTCCACCTCTCCCAGACCTCCTCCACCACTCCCAGACCTTACCTATTCCACCTCTCCCAGACCTCCTCCACCACTCCCAGACCTCCTCCACCTCTCCCAGACCTCTTCCACCTCTCCCAGACCTCTTCGACCTCTCCCAGACCTCTTCCACCTCTCCCAGACCTATTCCACCTCTCCCAGACCTCCTCCACCACTCCCAGACCTCCTCCACCTCTCCCAGACCTCTTCCACCTCTCCCAGACCTCTTCCACCTCTCCCAGACCTCTTCCACATTTCCCAGACCTATTCCACCTCTCCCAGACCTCCTCCACCACTCCCAGACCTCCTCCACCTCTCCCAGACCTCTTCCACCTCTCCCAGACCTATTCCACCTCTCCCAGACCTATTCCACCTCTCCCAGACCTCCTCCACCACTCCCAGACCTCCTCCACCTCTCCCAGACCTCTTCCACCTCTCCCAGACCTCTTCCACCTCTCCCAGACCTCTTCCACCACTCCCAGACCTCTTCCACCTCTCCCAGACCTCTTCCACCACTCCCAGACCTCTTCCACCTCTCCCAGACCTCTTCCACCTCTCCCAGACCTATTCCACCTCTCCCAGACCTCCTCCACCACTCCCAGACCTCCTCCACCTCTCCCAGACCTCTTCCACCTCTCCCAGACCTCTTCCACCACTCCCAGACCTCTTCCACCTCTCCCAGACCTCTTCCACCACTCCCAGACCTCTTCCACCTCTCCCAGACCTTTGTGATGTTTCCATATCAAAGTTGTCGTTTCACATCCAATAAAACACCAAATAAAGCTCAATGGTTGTGTAATGATGAACCTGTGTGTGTGTGTGTGTGTGTGTGTGTGTGTGTGTGTGTGTGTGTGTGTGTGTGTGTGTGTGTGTGTGTGTGTGTGTGTGTGTGTGTGTGTGTGTGTGTGTGTGTGTGTGGAGGAACATGATCAGCTTAACCTCTCCATGGGCTAACAGCTACGGGTCACACACAACATGACCATATAGTGTGTGTGTGTGAACGTTCCGGTTGTTTTGGTTGGAGAGGAATGCCCACGCTTAACAGAGGAGGGGAGGGACACAGACCCTGACACACACACACACACACACACACACACACACACACACACACACACACACACACACACACACACACACACACACACACACACACACACACACACACACACACACACACACACACACAGGGAGATCTGACATGGCTCTCTGCCACAGAGCTAAGGAACACTGGGAACCAGCTGAGACAGGGACACACACTTTTTCTGCCCCTGATTTGTTTTGAGGGGAATTATCTAAAGATGGAGTTGCCCGTTCAAACCTCTTTAATCCCCTGCTCCCTCAGCCTCACACCTTCCAGGTCACTGCCTGGTCAATCTGTACTGACAACCCACCTCTTAGGCTAAACTACCCCCCCCCCCCTTACAATAGACAAGACAACACATAACCGGTTGCTTCCCAAATAGCCCTCTATTCACTTTGTAGTGTGCTACATTTCAACAGAGCCCAATGGGGTATTTTAGGGTGTACTTTGGGATGTACACACACCTCACTACACTTATAAAGTCCTGGTCTCTTCATAGTAACTACAGTGGTGAGATATATAACTACTGTCCTGGTCTCTTCATAGTAACTACAGTGGTGAGATATATAACTACTGTCCTGGTCTCTTCATAGTAACTACAGTGGTGAGATATATAACTACTGTCCTGGTCTCTTCATAGTAACTACAGTGGTGAGATATATAACTACTGTCCTGGTCTCTTCATAGTAACTACAGTGGTGAGATATATAACTACTGTCCTGGTCTCTTCATAGTAACTACAGTGTTGAGATATATAACTACTGTCCTGGTCTCTTCATAGTAACTACAGTGGTGAGATATATAACTACTGTCCTGGTCTCTTCATAGTAACTACAGTGGTGAGATATATAACTACTGTCCTGGTCTCTTCATAGTAACTACAGTGGTGAGATATATAACTACTGTCCTGGTCTCTTCATAGTAACTACAGTGGTGAGATATATAACTACTGTCCTGGTCTCTTCATAGTAACTACAGTGGTGGGTTGTATAACTACTGCTCTAACTAGCTGTTCTAACTTACCACTCTTTTCTTTACCTGCTCAGTTTAATTACCTAACGAGGTGCAGGTAAAGATCTGTGTGTTCTTGTCTTTTTGCTACATACTTGTAAAATAGAAGCGTGGTAAGTCCTATTGTCCTATAGAACTGGTGATTCTATATCTTCCCTAGAATAATGTTGTTTATCAATGTGTTGATGTTCAGGCTGAGCAGGTGATGGAGAAGGAACTCAACTCACTACCTGGTGGTTCTATATCTTCCCTAGAATAATGTTGTTTATCAATGTGTTGTTGTTCAGGCTGAGCAGGTGATGGAGAAGGAACTCAACTCACTACCTGGTGGTTCTATATCTTCCCTAGAATAATGTTGTTTATCAATGTGTTGTTGTTGTTGTTGTTGTTGTTGTTCAGGCTGAGCAGGTGATGGAGAAGGAACTCAACTCACTACCTGGTGGTTCTATATCTTCCCTAGAATAATGTTGTTTATCAATGTGTTGTTGTTGTTGTTGTTGTTGTTGTTGTTGTTGTTGTTGTTCAGGCTGAGCAGGTGATGGAGAAGGAACTCAACTCACTACCTGGTGGTTCTATATCTTCCCTAGAATAATGTTGTTTATCAATGTGTTGTTGTTGTTGTTGTTGTTGTTGTTCAGGCTGAGCAGGTGATGGAGAAGGAACTCAACTCACTACCTGGTGGTTCTATATCTTCCCTAGAATAATGTTGTTTATCAATGTGTTGTTGTTGTTGTTGTTGTTGTTCAGGCTGAGCAGGTGATGGAGAAGGAACTCAACTCACTACCTGGTGGTTCTATATCTTCCCTAGAATAATGTTGTTTATCAATGTGTTGTTGTTGTTGTTGTTGTTGTTGTTGTTGTTGTTCAGGCTGAGCAGGTGATGGAGAAGGAACTCAACTCACTACCTGGTGGTTCTATATCTTCCCTAGAATAATGTTGTTTATCAATGTGTTGTTGTTGTTGTTGTTGTTGTTGTTGTTGTTGTTGTTGTTGTTGTTCAGGCTGAGCAGGTGATGGAGAAGGAACTCAACAGTCAAGACACAAAACAAGCGCAGTCTGTTTTTCTTATTAAATGTATCAAAGTATTGATGATTGGTCCTCGATCTACTACATGACAGTACAGCAGTACATGTAGACGTTCACACATACACATCAACAACAACTGTCTCAAATAGCACACTAGTTCCTTTTACAGTACACTACTGTTGACCTGACTCACATAGGTGCTCTGTCATAAAGTTGTGCCCTACATAGGGAATAGGGTACCATTTGAGAGTTGACCAAACATCAAAGTATCTTAGTGGTAACAGGGCTGCAGGGTGAAGAGGCGAGAAGGAACACAGAACAGAACGCAGACTGCTGAAGGACCGGGCTGCTTCAGAACAGAATGCAGACTGCTGAAGGACCGGGCTGCTTCAGAACAGAATGCAGACTGCTGAAGGACCGGGCTGCTTCAGAACAGAATGCAGACTGCTGAAGGACCGGCTGCTTCAGAACAGAATGCAGACTGCTGAAGGACCGGGCTGCTTCAGAACAGAACGCAGACTGCTGAAGGACCGGGCTGCTTCAGAACAGAATGCAGACTGCTGAAGGACCGGGCTGCTTCAGAACAGAATGCAGACTGCTGAAGGACCGGGCTGCTTCAGAACAGAATGCAGACTGCTGAAGGACCGGGCTGCTTCAGAACAGAATGCAGACTGCTGAGGGATCGGCTGCTTCAGAACAGAATGCAGACTGCTGAAGGAAGGAGGGATGGATGGATGGAAGGAAGGAAGAAAGGAGGGATGGATGGAAGGAAGGAAGGAAGGAAGGAAGGAAGGAAGGAAGGAAGGAAGGAAGGAAGGAAGGAAGGATGAGGGATGAAGGATGAGGGATGAGCGATGGAGGGAAGGAAGGAAGGATGGTTGATGACTGGCCTTCACATGATAAGTCCCATGTATTCCTCTGTGTGTGTGATGTCGTGAATGGCACCCTATTCAATACCTAGTGCATTATACTATGGGAGGGAGGGAGGGAGGGAGGGAGGGAGGGAGGGAGGGAGGGAGAGGGGAGGGTTGAGGGAGGATAAGAAGAAAGGGAGGTTGAGGGAGGATAAGAAGAAAGGGAGGTTGAGGAAGGAGAAGGCAACAACAGCAGCAAGAAAGTTCCCCAATATCATCGTTTTCAGTGGGGCTCTGTGTGTGTGTGTGTGTGTGTGTGTGTGTGTGTGTGTGTGTGTGTGTGTGTGTGTGTGTGTGTGTGTGTGTGTGTGTGTGTGTGTGTGTGTGTGTGTGTGTGTGTGTGTGTGTGTGTGTGTGTGTGTGTGTGTGTGTGTGTGTGTGTGTGTGTGTTGGACCCCAGAGGTCTAGTTGTCCACTGTGGGGATCTTGCACACGAAGGGAAAGGCTTTGTCACAGCTGTTATCATTCCAGGACCTCAGTGCTGTCAGAGAAACACACACACACACACACACACACACACACACACAGCGCTGTTAGAGACAAAAACAACACTACATTGACTGACTGGCTGACTCATCAGCTACGGACATGTGTGTGTGTTAATGTGTGTGTGTGTGTGTGTGTGTGTGTGTGTGTGTGTGTGTGTGTGTGTGTGTTGTGTGTGTGTGTGTGTGTGTGTGTGTGTGTTAATATGTGTGTGTGTGTGTGTGTGTGTGTGTGTGTGTGTGTGTGTGTGTGTGTGTGTGTGTGTGTGTGTGTGTGTGTGTGTGTGTGTGTGTGTGTGTGTGTGTGTGTGTGTGTGTGTGTGTGTGTGTGTGTGTGACTCATTACACAGGTGTCTGTTCTGGCACCCAGTTGTCCTAATGATGCACACAGTTTATTACCCAACAAGGGAGACCTGAGAGTGATTCAGAACTTACCTGGTTATAGATGCCTGGTATAACAGCAAGGCCTGATGGGGCTTCTGGCATAAAGGCTCTGAAATGGCCAGGCATGTTTCTCTGAGTCTCTTTACTAGTGTGTGTCCCCACTATAAACCTGTAGGTCGTCCCCTGGCTCAATCATGAACCTGTAGGTCATCCCCTGGCTCAATCATGAACCTGTAGGTCGTCCCCTGGCTCAGTCATGAACCTGTAGGTCGTCCCCTGGCTCAATCATGAACCTGTAGGTCGTCCCCTGGCTCAATCATGAACCTGTAGGTCATCCCCTGGCTCAGTCATGAACCTGTAGGTCATCCCCTGGCTCAGTCATGAACCTGTAGGTCGTCCCCTGGCTCAATCATGAACCTGTAGGTCATCCCCTGGCTCAGTCATGAACCTGAAGGTCGTCCCCTGGCTCAATCATGAACCTGTAGGTCGTCCCCTGGCTCAGTCATGAACCTGTAGGTCGTCCCCTGGCTCAATCATGAACCTGTAGGTCGTCCCCTGGCTCAGTCATGAACCTGTAGGTCGTCCCCTGGCTCAGTCATGAACCTGTAGGTCGTCCCCTGGCTCAGTCATGAACCTGTAGGTCGTCCCCTGGCTCAATCATGAACCTGTAGGTCATCCCCTGGCTCAGTCATGAACCTGTAGGTCGTCCCCTGGCTCAGTCATGAACCTGTAGGTCGTCCCCTGGCTCAGTCATGAACCTGTAGGTCATCCCCTGGCTCAATCATGAACCTGTAGGTCATCCCCTGGCTCAATCATGAACCTGTAGGTCGTCCCCTGGCTCAATCATGAACCTGTAGGTCGTCCCCTGGCTCAATCATGAACCTGTAGGTCATCCCCTGGCTCAATCATGAACCTGTAGGTCGTCCCCTGGCTCAGTCATGAACCTGTAGGTCGTCCCCTGGCTCAATCATGAACCTGTAGGTCATCCCCTGGCTCAATCATGAACCTGTAGGTCGTCCCCTGGCTCAGTCATGAACCTGTAGGTCGTCCCCTGGCTCAGTCATGAACCTGTAGGTCATCCCCTGGCTCAGTCATGAACCTGTAGGTCGTCCCCTGGCTCAGTCATGAACCTGTAGGTCATCCCCTGGCTCAGTCATGAACCTGTAGGTCATCCCCTGGCTCAGTCATGAACCTGTAGGTCGTCCCCTGGCTCAGTCATGAACCTGTAGGTCGTCCCCTGGCTCAGTCATGAACCTGTAGGTCGTCCCCTGGCTCAGTCATGAACCTGTAGGTCGTCCCCTGGCTCAGTCATGAACCTGTAGGTCATCCCCTGGCTCAGTCATGAACCTGTAGGTCGTCCCCTGGCTCAGTCATGTTTTATTGGGTAATACACTGTGTTTATGCATTATTGACTGCATGTGTGTGTGTATGCATTATTGACTGCCTGTGTGTGTGTATGCATTATTGACTGCCTGTGTGTGTGTCTCACCGCTGTTCTGCCTGTACCAGATCTCGACACAGTCTTCCTCTTCGGGGATGCGGTGTATGCCGTCGTCAGGCTGGTTGCCATCCCAGTAGCTGTATCCATAGTTACTGCCGTCGGTCCACTCCAGAGTGCCCTCCTACAGTCAGGAATAGTATGACATGGTACATGTAACAACCTGGGCAGACTGCTTTAATGAAAAGGGAAGTTTAGCTAAAACCTAAAACTGACCGTTACCTAAACTCTGACTCTACTCTCAACTTGGACCTCATTACCTAAACTCTGACTCTACTCTCAATTGGGACCTCATTACCTAAACTCTGACTCTACTCTCAATTGGGACCTCATTACCTAAACTCTGACTCTACTCTCAACTGGGACCTCATTACCTAAACTCTGACTCTACTCTCAACTGGGACCTCATTACCTAAACTCTGACTCTACTCTCAACTGGGACCTCATTACCTAAACTCTGACTCTACTCTCAACTGGGACCTCATTACCTAAACTCTGACTCTACTCTCAACTGGGACCTCATTACCTAAACTCTGACTCTACTCTCAACTGGGACCTCATTACCTAAACTCTGACTCTACTCTCAACTGGGACCTCATTACCTAAACTCTGACTCTACTCTCAACTGGGACCTCATTACCTAAACTCTGACTCTACTCTCAACTGGGACCTCATTACCTAAACTCTGACTCTACTCTCAACTGGGACCTCATTTTAGTCCGTTTGGAATTAAATAAGAGGTTTGCCCGTCAGATATGTCCTGTTAGCTGTTTCCCATGAGAGTTGCACTAGTAGTTATGACGGCTGGTTCAAACACCCTAGGTTTGAAGAGCTGGACTGACAGGCTCCTGTTGCTTTCAGTTCTAGAGTGAAATATCTACGTCAGACTGGCTTCCTATAGAGCTGGACTGACAGGCTCCTGTTGCTTTCAGTTCTAGAGTGAAATATCTACGTCAGACTGGCTTCCTATAGAGCTGGACTGACAGGCTCCTGTTGCTTTCAGTTCTAGAGTGAAATATCTACGTCAGACTGGTTTCCTATAGAGCTGGACTGACAGGCTCCTGTTGCTTTCAGTTCTAGAGTGAAATATCTACGTCAGACTGGTTTCCTATAGAGCTGGACTGACAGGCTCCTGTTGCTTTCAGTTCTAGAGTGAAATATCTACGTCAGACTGGTTTCCTATAGAGCTGGACTGACAGGCTCCTGTTGGATTAATTTTGTTTTTATTTGACCGGTATTTATACAGGTTTTCCTCATTGAGGTAACATCTCTTTTCCAAGAGAGACCTGGTCCAATAGCAGCAAGGGGAACAACGTTTCAGACAAAACAAAACATTAACATTAGGATTATAACGTCCCAAAAACATTCAAATAATTATTCAGAAAACAATTTTAACTGAAATCTCATTGGAATGTTCGAACGTTCACTAAAACGTTATACACAACATCTGTAACAATCACCAAAGAAGAATTCCCCAAACGTTCTCATGATGTTTCCAGATGATGTAACAATCACCACAGAAGAATTCCCCAAACGTTCTCATGAGGTTTCCAGATGATGTAACAATCACCAAAGAAGAATTCCCCAAACGTTCTCATGAGGTTTCCAGATGATGTAACAATCACCAAAGAAGAATTCCCCAAACGTTCTCATGAGGTTTCCAGATGATGTAACAATCACCAAAGAAGAATTCCCCAAACGTTCTCATGAGGTTTCCAGATGATGTAACAATCACCAAAGAAGAATTCCCCAAACGTTCTCGTGAGGTTTCCAGATGATGTAACAATCACCAAAGAAGAATTCCCCAAACGTTCTCGTGAGGTTTCCAGATGATGTAACAATCACCACAGAAGAATTCCCCAAACGTTCTCGTGAGGTTTCCAGATGATGTAACAATCACCACAGAAGAATTCCCCAAACGTTCTCGTGAGGTTTCCAGATGATGTAACAATCACCACAGAAGAATTCCCCAAACGTTCTCATTAGGTTTCCAGATGATGTAACAATCACCACAGAAGAATTCCCCAAACGTTCTCATGAGGTTTCCAGATGATGTAACAATCACCAAAGAAGAATTCCCCAAACGTTCTCATGAGGTTTCCAGATGATGTAACAATCACCACAGAAGAATTCCCCAAACGTTCTCATGAGGTTTCCAGATGATGTAACAATCACCACAGAAGAATTCCCCAAACGTTCTCATGAGGTTTCCAGATGATGTAACAATCACCAAAGAAGAATTCCCCAAACGTTCTCATGAGGTTTCCAGATGATGTAACAATCACCACAGAAGAATTCCCCAAACGTTCTCATTAGGTTTCCAGATGATGTAACAATCACCACAGAAGAATTCCCCAAACGTTCTCATGAGGTTTCCAGATGATGTAACAATCACCACAGAAGAATTCCCCAAACGTTCTCATGAGGTTTCCAGATGATGTAACAATCACCAAAGAAGAATTCCCCAAACGTTCTCATGAGGTTTCCAGATGATGTAACAATCACCACAGAAGAATTCCCCAAACGTTCTCATGAGGTTTCCAGATGATGTAACAATCACCACAGAAGAATTCCCCAAACGTTCTCATGATGTTTCCAGATGATGTAACAATCACCAAAGAAGAATTCCCCAAACGTTCTCATGAGGTTTCCAGATGATGTAACAATCACCAAAGAAGAATTCCCCAAACGTTCTCATGAGGTTTCCAGATGATGTAATAATGTTTTTAGAACACACTGACACAACTTAATGTGAGTGGGAACGTTCTGGAAACATCAGACAAACATTTTACACAAACATTGTCTTATCATTAGCACAACTGGATAGTTTTTGCCGCAACCTAACGAATGTTCTGAGAACTTTCACAAAAACAATTTTGGTTTGCTGGGTAGATGCATAGTAATCTATAAAATGTTTACTTTAAAGAAAATGTTTTTTTATATATTTTTTAATTTTACATTTTTATGTACACATAATATACTTTCAACAGAATGCATTAAGATGCCTGTAAAATAATGAAAGTGTCCAAATCGAATGTAAACATTAATACATGCATTTCCATAGCTTCCTAAATCTATTCTAGTGCCGAGAAGAAGCCACAGCGTTTTCAACACAGGGTTTTAATGTGTTTTACTATTTTCTACACTGTAGAATAATAGTTAAGACATAAACACTATGAAATAACACATATGGAATCATGTAGTAACCAAGAAAGTGTTAAACAAATCTAAATATATTTTATATTTGAGATTCTTCAAAGTAGCCAGCCTTTGCCTTGATGACAGCTTTGTACACTCTTGGCATTCTCTCAACCAGCTTCATGAGGTAGTCACCTGGAATGCATTTCAATTAACAGGTGTGCCTTGTTAAAAGTACATTTGTGGAATTTCTTTCCTTCCTTCAGCCAATTGGTTGTGTTGTGACAAGGTAGGGGTGGTATACAGAAAATAGCCCTATTTGGTAAAAGACCAAGTCCATATTTCTGGTTCCAACTGCCGTGTCTTTGTGAGACGCAGAGTAGGTGAACGGATTTTCTGCGCATGCGTGGTTCCCACTGTGAAGCATGGAGGAGGAGGTGTGATGGTGTGGGGGTGCTTTGCTGGTGGCACTGTCTTTGATTTATATAGAATTCAAGGCACACTTAACCAGCATGGCTACCACAGCATTCTGCAGCAATATGCCATCCCATCTGGTTTGCGCTTAGTGAGGCTATCATTTGATTTTCAACAGGAAAATTACCCAATACACCTCCAGGCTGTGTAAGGGCTATTTGACCAAGAAGGTGAGTGATGGAGTGCTGCATCAGATGACCTGGCCTCCACAATCACCTGACCTCAACCCAATTGAGATGGTTTGGGATGAGTTGGACTGCAGAGTGAAGGAAAAGCAGCCAACAAGTGCTCAGCATATGTGTGAACTCCTTCAAGACTCTGGGAAAAGCATTCCAGATGAAGCGGGTTGAGAGAATGCCAAGAGTGTGAAAAGCTGTCATTAAGGCAACATGATTCCATATGTGTTATTTCATCGTTTTAATGTCTTCACTATTATTCTACAATTTAGAAAATAGTTAAAAAAAATAAAGAAAAACCCTTGAATGGGTAGGTGTGTGCAAACGTTTGACTGGTACCATAAATCCTTGATTCTTTGTATTACGTCTGAGGAGACATCTGCAGAGATTGAATTCACGATAACTGCTGCAGATGTCAACCCCCGGAGTATATTACCTTAAAAAGACAAGTACAGTGTGTTTGTTGACAACATATGAGGTAGTGATTATCCTGGCAGTGGTGCTTAATGGGGTTTCTGGAAAACTACCCAGAAGATTCCGGGAATAGGAAGGGAATAAGACAGGAAATCCAGAATCCTGGGAATTCTGGGAAAGATCCTGGAATGTTTGAACCCTCAGTGCTTTACCTGTCTCCTGTCGTGAAGGCCGATCCATATGTCTGTTGGTATCCCTGGGATACGGCTGTTGACGAGATCGTAGACGAACACATTCTCCTCCCAGCTGAGAACTCAGACAAGGGATGGTTAGAGTTAGAGAGAGGTGTCTGTGTGTGCGTGCGTGTGTGCGTGCGTGCGTGTGTGTGTGTGTGCGTGCGGTGTGTGTGTGCGGTGTGTATGTGTGTGTGCGTGTGTGTGTGTGTGTGTGAGTGTGTGTGTGTGTGCGGTGTGTGTGTGCGGTGTGTGTGTGTGTGTGTGTGTGTATGTGTGTGTGTGTGTGTGTGTGTGTGTGTGTGTGTGTGTGTGTGTGTGTGTGTGTGTGTGTGTGTGTGTGTGTGTGTGTGTGTGTGTGTGTGTGTGTGTGTGTGTGTGTGTGTGTGTGTGTGTGTGTGTGTGTGTGTGTGTGTGTGTGTGTGTGTGTGTGTGTGTGTGCGGTGTGTGTGTGTGTATCCTCTCACCTGCAGTGTGGCAGTGTGTGGACCTTTGTGTGTGTATATGGACAGGTATCCCTCTCACCTGTGTACGGAGGTGAGTTTGGCAGACTTGAGACCGTTGGAGAATTCAGCACAGTACAGGTCAGCCTCGGCCCAGGTACGGTTCAGAGGGAAGAAACGGTAGCAGTGACCTTCGAACTCAGTCCAGAACAACGGACAGGTGACGGGAAGGCCTGGTTCTGGCAACTGGAGGGGGAAGGCTGGGGTGAGAGAGGGGGGAGGGAGGGAGGGAGGGGGAGGGGGAGGGGAGGGGAGGGAGGGAAGGGGGGAGGGGAGGGGAGGGGAGGGGAGGGAAGGGAAGGGGGAAGGGGAAGGGGAGGGGAGGGAAGGGAGGGAGAAGGGGGAGGGAAGGGAAGGGAAGGGGGAAGGGAAGGGAAGGGAAGGGAAGGGAAGGGAAGGGAAGGGAAGGGAAAAGGAGGGGAGGGAGGGAGGGAGGGAAGGGAGGGAAGGTGAGGGAAGGGAAGGGAAGGGAAGGGAAGGGAAGGGAAGGGAAGGGAAGGGAAGGGAAGGGAAGGGAAGGGGAGGGGAGGGGAGGGGAGGTCAGGAGATGGAAAGAGGAGAGAGGCGAGAGGCGAGAGTGGGGGAGAATAGAGAATGAAAGAGAATAGGTTACACTGCTCTTAAGTAATTGTGAATACTCCGCATTTAAAGTTGTCCTTGTCATGTTCATTATCAAGTTAGACTGCAGCACTCCTATCCCAAAGTTTACAGAAGTATTTTCCAAAAGTTTTCTATATTCTGAAGTGATAACCTCATCATTCTGAAGTGATAACCTCATCATTCTGAAGTGATAACCTCATCATTCTGAAGTGATAACCTCATCATTCTGAAGTGATAACCTCATTATTCTGATGTGATAACCTCATCATTCTGAAGTGATAACCTCATCATTCTGAAGTGATAACCTCATTATTCTGATGTGATAACATCATCATTCTGAAGTGATAACCTCATCATTCTGAAGTGATAAGCTCATCATTCTGAAGTGATAACCTCATCATTCTGATGTGATAACCTCATCATTCTGATGTGATAACCTCATCATTCTGATGTGATAACCTCATCATTCTGAAGTGATAAGCTCATCATTCTGAAGTGATAACCTCATCATTGTAGGCTATGCGTTTTAAATGTATGTATTTCAGACCTTGACTAATAATGTTCTGTACTATGTAATGTTTCATGAGGACCCCAGGAAGAGCAGCTGATGCTTTTGCAGCGGCTAATGGGGATCCTATTAAATACCAAATTGTCACGTGTTTATGCACTTACCCAAAGCTAGACTTTCAGTCACTCTGTATCACTTCACCAAGACTATCAGTCACTCTATATCCCTTCACCAAGACTATCAGTTACTCTGTATCCCTTCACCAAGACTATCAGTCACTCTGTATCCCTTCACCAAGACTATCAGTTACTCTGTATCCCTTCACCAAGACTATCAGTTACTCTGTATCCCTTCACCAAGACTATCAGTCACTCTGTATCCCTTCACCAAGACTATCAGTTACTCTGTATCCCTTCACCAAGACTATCAGTTACTCTGTATCCCTTCACCAAGACTATCAGTCACTCTGTATCCCTTCACCAAGACTATCAGTTACTCTGTATCCCTTCACCAAGACTATCAGTCACTCTGTATCCCTTCACCAAGACTATCAGTTACTCTGTATCCCTTCACCAAGACTATCAGTTACTCTGTATCCCTTCACCAAGACTATCAGTTACTCTGTATCCCTTCACCAAGACTATCAGTTACTCTGTATCCCTTCACCAAGACTATCAGTTACTCTGTATCCCTTCACCAAGACTATCAGTTACTCTGTATCCCTTCACCAAGACTATCAGTTACTGTATCCCTTCACCAAGACTATCAGTCACTCTGTATCCCTTCACCAAGACTATCAGTTACTCTGTATCCCTTCACCAAGACTATCAGTTACTCTGTATCCCTTCACCAAGACTATCAGTTACTCTGTATCCCTTCACCAAGACTATCAGTTACTCTGTATCCCTTCACCAAGACTATCAGTTACTCTGTATCCCTTCACCAAGACTATCAGTTACTCTGTATCCCTTCACCAAGACTATCAGTCACTCTGTATCCCTTCACCAAGACTATCAGTTACTCTGTATCCCTTCACCAAGACTATCAGTTACTCTGTATCCCTTCACCAAGACTATCAGTTACTGTATCCCTTCACCAAGACTATCAGTTACTCTGTATCCCTTCACCAAGACTATCAGTCACTCTGTATCCCTTCACCAAGACTATCAGTTACTGTATCACTTCACCAAGACTATCAGTTACTCTATATCCCTTCACCAAGACTATCAGTTACTCTGTATCCCTTCACCAAGACTATCAGTCACTCTGTATCCCTTCACCAAGACTATCAGTTACTCTGTATCCCTTCACCAAGACTATCAGTTACTCTATATCCCTTCACCAAGACTATCAGTTACTCTGTATCCCTTCACCAAGACTATCAGTCACTCTGTATCCCTTCACCAAGACTATCAGTCACTCTGTATCCCTTCACCAAGACTATCAGTTACTGTATCCCTTCACCAAGACTATCAGTCACTCTGTATCCCTTCACCAAGACTATCAGTTACTCTGTATCCCTTCACCAAGACTATCAGTTACTGTATCCCTTCACCAAGACTATCAGTTACTGTATCCCTTCACCAAGACTATCAGTTACTCTGTATCCCTTCACCAAGACTATCAGTTACTCTGTATCCCTTCACCAAGACTATCAGTCACTCTGTATCCCTTCACCAAGACTATCAGTTACTCTGTATCCCTTCACCAAGACTATCAGTTACTCTGTATCCCTTCACCAAGACTATCAGTTACTCTGTATCCCTTCACCAAGACTATCAGTTACTCTGTATCCCTTCACCAAGACTATCAGTTACTCTGTATCCCTTCACCAAGACTATCAGTTACTCTGTATCCCTTCACCAAGACTATCAGTCACTCTGTATCCCTTCACCAAGACTATCAGTCACTCTGTATCCCTTCACCAAGACTATCAGTTACTCTGTATCCCTTCACCAAGACTATCAGTTACTCTGTATCCCTTCACCAAGACTATCAGTTACTCTGTATCCCTTCACCAAGACTATCAGTTACTCTGTATCCCTTCACCAAGACTATCAGTTACTCTGTATCCCTTCACCAAGACTATCAGTCACTCTGTATCCCTTCACCAAGACTATCAGTCACTCTGTATCCCTTCACCAAGACTATCAGTTACTCTGTATCCCTTCACCAAGACTATCAGTCACTCTGTATCCCTTCACCAAGACTATCAGTCACTCTGTATCCCTTCACCAAGACTATCAGTCACTCTGTATCCCTTCACCAAGACTATCAGTCACTCTGTATCCCTTCACCAAGACTATCAGTCACTCTGTATCCCTTCACCAAGACTATCAGTTACTCTGTATCCCTTCACCAAGACTATCAGTCACTCTGTATCCCTTCACCAAGACTATCAGTCACTCTGTATCCCTTCACCAAGAATATCAGTTACTATGTATCCCTTCACCAATACTATCAGTCACTCTGTATCCCTTCACCAAGAATATCAGTTACTATGTATCCCTTCACCAATACTATCAGTCACTCTGTATCCCTTCACCAAGAATATCAGTTACTCTGTATCCCTTCACCAAGACTATCAGTCACTCTGTATCCCTTCACCAAGACTATCAGTCACTCTGTATCCCTTCACCAATACTATCAGTCACTCTGTATCCCTTCACCAATACTATCAGTTACTCTGTATCCCTTCACCAAGACTATCAGTCACTCTGTATCCCTTCACCAATACTATCAGTCACTCTGTATCCCTTCACCAAGAATATCAGTTACTATGTATCCCTTCACCAATACTATCAGTCACTCTGTATCCCTTCACCAAGAATATCAGTTACTATGTATCCCTTCACCAAGACTATCAGTCACTCTGTATCCCTTCACCAAGACTATCAGTTACTCTGTATCCCTTCACCAAGACTACCAGTTACTCTGTATCCCTTCACCAAGACTATCAGTTACTCTGTATCCCTTCACCAAGACTATCAGTTACTCTGTATCCCTTCACCAAGACTATCAGTTATTGTATCCCTTCACCAAAGGTAGACTTTCAGGTACTCTGTTACTGTATATGATGAAAGAGGACAGGCTGCACTTCTCTTAACATGTTCAGACTAGGGCCTCACGTGTGGCGCAGGGGTCTAAGGCACCGTAGTGCAACCGGCCGTGATCGGGAGTTTCATAGGGCGGTGCACAATTGGCACAGGGTCATCTGGGTTAGTCATCTGGGTTGGTCATCTGGGTTAGTCATCTGGGTTGGTCATCTGGGTTGTCATCTGGGTTGGTCATCTGGGTTAGTCATCTGGGTTGGTCATCTGGGTTGGTCATCTGGGTTAGTCATCTGGGTTGGTCATCTGGGTTGGTCATCTGGGTTAGTCATCTGGGTTGGTCATCTGGGTTGGTCATCTGGGTTGGTCATCTGGGTTAGTCATCTGGGTTAGTTCATCTGGGTTGGTCATCTGGGTTAGTCATCTGGGTTGGTCATCTGGGTTGGTCATCTGGGTTGGTCATCTGGGTTGGTCATCTGGGTTAGTCATCTGGGTTAGTCATCTGGGTTAGTCATCTGGGTTAGTCATCTGGGTTAGTCATCTGGGTTGGTCATCTGGGTTAGTCATCTGGGTTGGTCATCTGGGTTAGTCATCTGGGTTAGTCATCTGGGTTGGTCATCTGGGTTAGTCATCTGGGTTATTCATCTGGGTTAGTCATCTGGGTTGGTCATCTGGGTTGGTCATCTGGGTTGGTCATCTGGGTTAGTCATCCGGGTTAGTCATCTGGGTTGGTCATCTGGGTTATTCATCTGGGTTATTCATCTGGGTTAGTCATCTGGGTTGGTCATCTGGGTTGGTCATCTGGGTTAGTCATCTGGGTTAGTCATCTGGGTTGGTCATCTGGGTTATTTATCTGGGTTAGCCATCTGGGTTAATCATCTGGGTTAATAATCTGGGTTAGTCATCTGGGTTAATCATCTGGGTTAGTCATCTGGGTTAATCATCTGGGTTAGTCATCTGGGTTAGTCATCCGGGTTAGTTATCTGGGTTGGTCATCTGGGTTATTCATCTGGGTTAGTCATCTGGGTTAGTCATCTGGGTTGGTCATCTGGGTTGGTCATCTGGGTTAGTCATCTGGGTTAGTCATCCGGGTTGGTCATCTGGGTTATTTATCTGGGTTAGCCATCTGGGTTAATCATCTGGGTTAATCATCTGGGTTAGTCATCTGGGTTAATCATCTGGGTTAGTCATCTGGGTTAATCATCTGGGTTAGTCATCTGGGTTAGTCATCTGGGTTAGTCATCTGGGTTAGTCATCTGGGTTAATCATCTGGGTTGGCCAGTGGGGGCTTTACTTGGCTCATCGCACTCTAGCGACTCCTTGTGGCGGGACGGGCGCCTGCAGGCTGGCCCCGGTCATCAGGTGAACGACCATACTCTCCCTAAAAATCTAAATAGAGGTGCATGGCAGAGACACGGATAGCTGACGTTCTCCTGAAACTACACGTCTCTGTGCCCGCTTGCTTTCCAATAGACTCCAGATACCCCAACTAAACTCTCACAACAACTACAAACATGTCAGTTAGACTCCAGATACCCCAACTAAACTCTCACAACAACTACAAACATGTCAGTTAGACTCCAGATACCCCAACTAAACTCTCACAACAACTACAAACATGTCAGTTAGACTCCAGATACCCCAACTAAACTCTCACAACAACTACAAACATGTCAGTTAGACTCCAGATACCCCAACTAAACTCTCACAACAGCTACAAACATGTCAGTTAGACTCCAGACACCCCAACTAAACTCTCACAACAACTACATACATGTCAGTTAGACTCCAGACACCCCAACTAAACTCTCACAACAACTACAAACATGTCAGTTAGACTCCAGATACCCCAACTAAACTCTCACAACAACTACAAACATGTCAGTTAGACTCCAGATACCCCAACTAAACTCTCACAACAGCTACAAACATGTCAGTTAGACTCCAGATACCCCAACTAAACTCTCACAACAACTACAAACATGTCAGTTAGACTCCAGACACCCCAACTAAACTCTCACAACAACTACAAACATGTCAGTTAGACTCCAGACACCCCAACTAAACTCTCACAACAATTACAAACATGTCAGTTAGACTCCAGATACCCCAACTAAACTCTCACAACAGCTACAAACACGTCAGTTAGACTCCAGACACCCCAACTAAACTCTCACAACAGCTACAAACACGTCTGTTAGACTCCAGATACCCCAACTAAACTCTCACAACAACTACAAACACGTCAGTTAGACTCCAGATACCCCAACTAAACTCTCACAACAGCTACAAACATGTCAGTTAGACTCCAGATACCCCAACTAAACTCTCACAACAGCTTCCAGTTCAGTCAGTTCAATTCTTATTCTTTTATCAAAACCAGTTAGATTAAATCCAGCCACATAGCCTCCAAGGAGAAGAAGAAACAACCAGAAACAGGATTTCTTGAAGTTAAAGAAATTACAAAAGGCAGTTTATAAATCTCTTGAAATATTACGACTAAACAGTAAACACAGACACAACTGTCTTGAGTAAGGAGGGAGAAACACTGCTAAATACTCTCATTAGAAACAAGACCTTGTAACATCAATAAGATACATCTAGAAATATCAAATAAAGGTTTAAAAGACTGTACATGTCACAGTATAGGCATGTAGTCATGCAATTTCTATATGAGAACACGCATCTAGTCTCTAGCTCCACCAGCCCTAGGCGGTCTCTCCCTCCAGCTGCCCCAGGAAGGAGTCCTGTGGTCAGGTTGGCTCCCTGCTCATGCCCCCTGATCCTCTGGTTCTGCTGGAAGCCTGGTTCCTCAACCCGGGTGGTTAACTAACAAACAAACAAATAAACTAACTAACAAACTAACTAACTAACTAACTAACCAATCAATCAATCAATCAATCAATCAAACAAACAAACAAACAAATGTATGTATAAGCCCTTCATACATCAGCTGATATCTCAAAGTGCTGTACAGAAACCCAGCCTGAAACCCTAAACAGTAAGCAATGTAGGTGTAGAAGCACGGTGGCTAGAAAAAACTCCCTAGAAAGGCAGGAACCTAGGAGGAAACGTTCATAGATGACCAGCAGGGTCAAATAATAATAATAATCACATAATCACAAGCTAACTAACTGACTAACTAACTAACTGACTAACTGACTAGCTGACTAACTAACTAACTCACTGACTAACTAACTAACTGACTAACTAACGAACTGACTAACTGACTAACTGACTAACTGACTAACTAACTAACTAACTAACTAACTAACTAACTAACTAACTAACTAACTGACTAACTGACTGACTGACCAACTGACTAACTGACTAACTGACTAACTAACTGACTAACTAACTAACTGACTAACTAACTAACTGACTAACTGATTGACTAACTAACTAACTAACTAACTAACTAACTAACTAACTGACTGACTGACTGACTGACTAACTGACTAACTAACTGACTAACTGACTAACTGACCAACTAACTAACTAACTAAATACATAACTAACTAACTGACTAACTGACTAACTGATTGACTGACTAACTAACTGACTAACTAACTAACTAACTAACTAACTAACTGATTGACTGACTAACTAACTGACTAACTAACTAAGTAACTAACTAATTAACTAACTAACTGACTAACTGACTAACTAACTGACTAACTTAACTAACTAACTAACTAACTAATTAACTGACTAACTGACTGACTAACTAACTGATTGACTGACTAACTAACTGACTAACTAACTAACTGATTGACTGACTAACTAACTAACTATCTAACTAACTAACTAACTAACTAACTGACTAACTAACTAACTGACTAACTAACTAACTGACTAACTAACTAACTAACTAACTAACTGATTAACTGACTAACTAACTAACTGACTAACTAACTAACTAACTAACTAACTAACTAACTAACTAACTAACTAACTAACTAACTAAATAACTAACTGACTGACTAACTGACTAACTAACTAACTGACTAACTGACTAACTAACTAACTAACTAATTAACTAACTGACTGACTGACTAACTGACTAACTAACTAACTAATTAACTAACTGACTAACTGACTAACTCACTAACTAACTAACTAACTAACTAACTAACTGACTGACTGACTAACTGACTAACTGACTAACTGACTAACTAACTGACTAACTAACTAACTAACTAACTGACTAACTGACTAACTAACTGACTAACTGACTAACTGACTGACTGACTAACTGACTGACTGACTAACTGACTAACTAACTAACTAACTGACTGACTGACTGACTAACTGACTAACTAACTAACTAACTAACTAACTAACTAACTAACTAACTAACTAACTGACTAACTAACTAACTGACTAACTGACTGACTAACTGACTAACTAACTAACTAACTAACTGACTAACTAACTAACTGACTAACTAACTAACTAACTAACTAACTAACTGACTAACTGACTAACTAACTGACTAACTGACTAACTGACTGACTAACTGACTAACTACTAACTGACTACTAACTAACTAACTACTAACTAACTCACTGACTAACTAACTAACTAACTAACTAACTGACTAACTAACTAACTAACTAACTGACTAACTGACTAACTAACTAACTGACTAACTAACTAACTAACTGACTAACTGACTAACTAACTGACTAACTGACTAACTGACTGACTGACTGACTAACTGACTAACTAACTAACTAACTGACTAACTGACTAACTGACTGACTAACTAACTAACTGACTAACTAACTAACTGACTAACTAACTAACTAACTAACTAACTAACTAACTGACTAACTGACTAACTAACTGACTAACTGACTAACTGACTGACTGACTGACTAACTGACTGACTAACTGACTAACTAACTGACTAACTGACTGACTAACTGACTAACTAACTAACTGACTAACTGACTAACTAACTGACTAACTGACTAACTGACTGACTGACTAACTGACTAACTAACTAACTAACTGACTAACTGACTAACTGACTGACTGACTAACTAACTAACTAACTGACTAACTAACTAACTGACTAACTAACTAACTGACTAACTAACTAACCCAATGTGAGTGACTGTATATAGAGGTTTGGAAGATGCTGTCACCTTTCCCCTTCTAGGACACCAAAGACTACCAGGGATACATTGGGTTTATTTTGCTTCAGTTTATTTTAATAAATACTTTCTTAACACTTATTTTTCTTAAAACTGTATTGTTGGTTAAGGGCTTGTAAATAAGCATTTCACAATAAGGTCTACTACACCAGTTGTATTGGGCGCATGTGACAAATAAAATGTGATTTGATTTGATCTTCTTCAATGACTCTACCCAGACGAAGCACAACTTCCTCCCCCAAACGTTTGTTAACCGCCGCAGCCGCCACACCTAAATAGTAGTACTCCTAGTAGTAGGAGTAGTAGTGGTAGTAGTAGTAGTGGTAGTAGTAGTAGTAGTAGTAGTAGTAGTGGTCCTTCTGTGGCTCAGTTGGTAGAGCATGGCGCTTGTAACGCCAGGGTAGTGGGTTCGATTCCCGGGACCACCCATACGTAGAATGTATGCACACATGAATGTAAGTCGCTTTGGATAAAAGCGTCAGCTAAATGGCATATATTATTATTATAGTATTATTATAGTATTACTCACCGTGTGTGATCTTGACGTTGGTGGGAGGGATGGTCCTCGCAGGACGAGCCCAGAGGAGCAGGGTCAGACACAACTCCCAGCAGAGCATCTTCCAACAGAAACTCAGGAAGACAGGCAGAGAGAGAGAATCTAGATCCACTGACTCGGAATATGGGTGTGTGTTTGAGTGTGGATGTGTGTGTGTGTGTGTGTGGCTCTTTTTCCGTGTGATGAGAGGGGGGAAGTGCAGTGTGTGTGTGTGTGTGTGTGTGTGTGTGTGTGTGTGTGTGTGTGTGTGTGTGTGTGTGTGTGTGTGAGTCAGTGTTGAGTAGTAGCTCTGGGAGATTAGATGATGTCTCTAAGTCTTGCGCAGGAAGAAATCATTGTGTGTGTGTGAGAGAGAGAGAGAGAGAGAGGGGGGGGGGCGGAGAGAAAGAGAGAGAGGGCGGAGAGAGAGAGAGAGAGAGAGAGAGAGAGAGAGGGAAAGAGAGAGAGAGAGAGAGGCAGAGAGAGAGAGAGAGAGAGAGGGCAGAGAGAGAGAGAGAGAGAGAGAGAGAGAGAGAGAGAGAGAGAGAGAGAGATGGTGGAGGGTTAATTTTATTGTTTATTTCACTTTTGTATATTATCTACTTCACTTGCTTTGGCAATATTAACACATGTTTCCCATGACAATAAAGCCCCTTGAATTGAAAAATGCTCCCCAACCTCTTCTTGTTTTGCAAGGCTTCTCAGTCGATCACATCATTGGCTCTGCAAGGGAGAGAACGAAAGAACGACAGAGAGAAAACTAGAGAGGAGGAGGAGGAGAGAGAGACTCACATCCAAATACGCACTGAAAGAGGAGGAGAGAGACTCACCCAAATACACATGTCCAACACTGAAGGGAGAGGGGAGAAGACTTTAACCCTCAACACTGAAATGGGAGAAGACTTTAACCCTCAACACTGAAATGGGAGAAGACTTTAACCCTCAACACTGAAGGGAGAGAATCATTTGTCACATCCAGATTATATAACATGTTACATCAGCCACGTCTCATCATAGTCTCATCCAGATTATATAACATGTTACATCAGCCACGTCTCATCATAGTCTCATCCAGATTATATAACATGTTACATCAGCCACGTCTCATCATAGTCTCATCCAGATTATATAACATGTTACATCAACCACGTCTCATCATAGTCTCATCCAGATTATATAACATGTTACATCAACCACGTCTCATCATAGTCTCATCCAGATTATATAATATGTTACATCAGCCACGTCTCATCATAGTCACATCCAGATTATATAATATGTTACATCAGCCACGTCTCATCATAGTCTCATCCAGATTATATAACATGTTACATCAACCACGTCTCATCATAGTCACATCCAGATTATATAACATGTTACATCAGCCACGTCTCATCATAGTCTCATCCAGATTATATAATATGTTACATCAGCCACGTCTCATCATAGTCACATCCAGATTATATAACATGTTACATCAACCACGTCTCATCATAGTCTCATCCAGATTATATAACATGTTACATCAACCACGTCTCATCATAGTCTCATCCAGATTATATAACATGTTACATCAACCACGTCTCATCATAGTCTCATCCAGATTATATAATATGTTACATCAGCCACGTCTCATCATAGTCTCATCCAGATTATATAACATGTTACATCAGCCACGTCTCATCATAGTCTCATCCAGATTATATAATATGTTACATCAGCCACGTCTCATCATAGTCTCATCCAGATTATATAACATGTTACATCAGCCACGTCTCATCATAGTCTCATCCAGATTATATAACATGTTACATCAACCACGTCTCATCATAGTCACATCCAGATTATATAGTATGTTACATCAACCACGTCTCATCATAGTCACATCCAGATTATATAATATGTTACATCAGCCACGTCTCATCATAGTCACATCCAGATTATATAACATGTTACATCAACCACGTCTCATCATAGTCTCATCCAGATTATATAATATGTTACATCAGCCACGTCTCATCATAGTCACATCCAGATTATATAATATGTTACATCAGCCACGTCTCATCATAGTCACATCCAGATTATATAACATGTTACATCAACCACGTCTCATCATAGTCACATCCAGATTATATAACATGTTACATCAACCACGTCTCATCCAGATTATATAACATGTTACATCAGCCACGTCTCATCATAGTCTCATCCAGATTATATAATATGTTACATCAACCACGTCTCATCATAGTCTCATCCAGATTATATAGTATGTTACATCAGCCACGTCTCATCATAGTCACATCCAGATTATATAACATGTTACATCAACCACGTCTCATCATAGTCTCATCCAGATTATATAGTATGTTACATCAGCCACGTCTCATCATAGTCACATCCAGATTATATAATATGTTACATCAGCCACGTCTCATCATAGTCACATCCAGATTATATAACATGTTACATCAACCACGTCTCATCATAGTCACATCCAGATTATATAATATGTTACATCAGCCACGTCTCATCATAGTCACATCCAGATTATATAACATGTTACATCAGCCACGTCTCATCATAGTCTCATCCAGATTATATAACATGTTACATCAACCACATCTCATCATAGTCACATCCAGATTATATAACATGTTACATCAACCACGTCTCATCATAGTCTCATCCAGATTATATAATATGTTACATCAACCACGTCTCATCCAGATTATATAACATGTTACATCAATCACGTCTCATCATAGTCTCATCCAGATTATATAGTATGTTACATCAGCCACGTCTCATCCAGATTATATAGTATGTTACATCAACCACGTCTCATCATAGTCACATTAGACCTGGATGTAAAACTATTTTAGCCCTGACAGTTAGACCTGAATGTAAATCTATTTTAGCCCTGACAGTTAGACCTGGATATAAGATTATATAACATGTTACAGTCAGACCACGTCTCATCATAGTCACATCTAGATATATAACATGTTACATCAGACCTGAATGTCAAAGATCTATATATTGTCAGCCCTGACATCAGACCTGAATATACATCTATAATATAGTAGCCCTGTCACATCCAGATTATATAACATGTTACATCAACCATGTTCAGTCATAGTCTCATCCAGATTATATAACATGTTACATCAGACGTCTCATCATAGTCTCATCCAGATTATATATTGTTACATCAACCACGCCTCATCATAGTCAGACCAGATTATATATACATGTAGCCATGACATCAACCACGTAAATCATCATAGTCTCATTAGACCAGATTATATAACATATATATGTTGACATCAGACCAGATGTAAACATATAGATTGTAGCTCATTAGACCAGATTATATAATATGTTACATCAGACCACGGATCATCAATCTATATATTGTTACTCAGTTAGATTATATAAATCTATATATTGTTACATCAGACCATGTAAATCTATATATTGTCCCTGATACATCAACCACGTCTCAGTTATACCTGGATGTAAATCCAGATTATATTGTAGCCCATCATAGTCTAGATCCAGATTATATAACATGTAGCTTTGACAGTTAGACCAACCACGTCTCATCATAGTCTATCCAGATTATATAACATGTTACATCATATACGTCTCATCAGTTAGACTCATATAAATCTATATATTGTATGTTGACATCAGACCACGTCTCATCATAGTCCCTCAGTTAGATTATATAACATGTTACATCAACCACGTCTCATCATAGTCTCATCCAGATTATATAGTATGTTACATTAGACCTGTCTCATCTTATATATTGTAGCCGTCTCATTAGACCAGATTATATAGTATGTTACATGACAGTTCATCATGTATCAATCTATATATTGTTAGCCTCAGTTAGACCTGATTATATAACATGTTATATTGTAGCCTTGACAGTTAGACCTGGATATAAATCTATATATTGTAGCCCTGACAGTTAGACCGACCTGGATGTAAATCTATATATTGTAGCCTTGACAGTTAGACCTGGATATAAATCTATATATTGTAGCCTTGACAGTTAGACCTGGATGTAAATCTATATATTGTAGCCCTGACAGTTAGACCTGGATGTAAATCTATATATTGTAGCCCTGATAGTTAGACCTGGATGTAAATCTATATATTGTAGCCTTGACAGTTAGACCTGGATATAAATCTATATATTGTAGCCCTGATAGTTAGACCTGGATGTAAATCTATATATTGTAGCCCTGACAGTTAGACCTGGATATAAATCTATATATTGTAGCCCTGACAGTTAGACCTGGATATAAATCTATATATTGTAGCCCTGACAGTTAGACCTGGATGTAAATCTATATATTTTAGCCCTGACAGTTAGACCTGGATGTAAATCTATATATTGTAGCCTTG
>NC_068425.1:36510423-36527923 GCF_023373465.1 Oncorhynchus keta | reverse complement strand
TGTTCTGTAGGAGTCAGGCTGGAGTGTCCTAGAAACAGCATCATTAGAGGACATTCTATGTTCCATAGGAGTCAGGCTGGAGTGTCCTAGAAACAGCATCATTAGAGGACATTCTATGTTCTATAGGAGTCAGGCTGGAGTGTCCTAGAAACAGCATCATTAGAGGACATTCTATGTTCTGTAGGAGTCAGGCTGGAGTGTCCTAGAAACAGCATCGCTAGATGACATTCTATGTTCCATAGGAGTCAGGCTGGAGTGTCCTAGAAACAGCATCATTAGAGGACATTCTATGTTCTGTAGGAGTCAGGCTGGAATGTCCTAGAAACAGCATCATTAGAGGACATTCTATGTTCTATAGGAGTCAGGCTGGAGTGTCCTAGAAACAGCATCATTAGAGGACATTCTATGTTCCATAGGAGTCAGGCTGGAGTGTCCTAGAAACAGCATCATTAGAGGACATTCTATGTTCTGTAGGAGTCAGGCTGGAGTGTCCTAGAAACAGCATCATTAGAGGACATTCTATGTTCCATAGGAGTCAGGCTGGAGTGTCCTAGAAACAGCATCATTAGAGGACATTCTATGTTCTATAGAAAAATACCTGGCTAATAACTAGGATCTAGCCTGCTCTGAGATCTGTACAGATTATATAGCTCTGAGACCAGCAGGCTAATACATAGGACCTAGCCTGATCTGAGATCTGTACAGATTATATAGATCTGACACCAGCAGGCTAATAAGTAGGAACTATCCTGATCTGAGATCTGTACAGATAATATAGCTCTCCAAACTAGACCAGCAGGCTAATAACTAGGATAACTTGTGTGTGTGTGTGTGTTTGTGTGAGAGAGAGAAAGAGAGCGAGAGAGACAGACAGAGAGACAGACAGACAGACAGACAGACAGACAGACAGACAGACAGACAGACAGACAGACAGACACAGCCCTCGTCATCTTGCCCAGTGATCTCCACATTATAAGACTGACCCTCTCCTTGACATGTTATTCTGTTCTGATGTTCTGATTATACCTGGCCCCCTCATGACTGTGTGTGTGTGTGTGTGTGTGTGTGTGTGTGTGTGTGTGTGTGTGTGTGTGTGTGTGTGTGTGTGTGTGTGTGTGTGTGTGTGTGTGTGTATAGGTGGGTGGGTGGATGGACCTGTGACCCAGATAATCCCAGATTGAAGGGTGGAGCAGGACTGGATATTTTCAGGGTGTGTGTGTGTGAGATTGCGTAATCTGTGTGTGTGTGAGGGAGGGAGGGAGTGAGTGAGGGAGTGAGTGCGTAATCAGTGTGTGGTATTTTCCAGAGACTACCTCACAGGGTGGATCCCTGTTCCGTGGACGTGTACCAAATGGCACCCTAATTCCCTACACAGTGCACTACTTTAGACCAGAGCCCTATGGGTAGTGCACTACTTTAGACCAGAGACCTATGGGTAGTGCACTACTTTAGACCAGAGCCCTATGGGTAGTGCACTACTTTCGACCAGAGCCCTATGGGTAGTGCACTACTTTAGACCAGAGCCCTATGGGTAGTGCACTACTTTAGACCAGAGCCCTATGGGTAGTGCACTACTTTAGACCAGAGCCCTATGGGTAGTGCACTACTTTAGACCAGAGCCCTATGGGTAGTGCACTACTTTAGACCAGAGCCCTATGGGTAGTGCACTACTTTAGACCAGAGTCCCTATGGGTAGTGCACTACTTTAGACCAGAGCCCTATGGGTAGTGCACTACTTTAGACCAGAGCCCTATGGGTAGTGCACTACTTTAGACCAGAGCCCTATGGGTAGTGCACTACTTTAGACCAGAGCCCTATGGGTAGTGCACTACTTTAGACCAGAGCCCTATGGGTAGTGCACTATATAAGGAATAGGGCTCCATTTGGGATACGTGCCATGTCAGGATGATGAAGATGATGCCGAGGCTTCCAAATATGCCAGTCTTACTCTAAATACAAGCACTGTTCTGGTGGACTCTGGGATTGATTTGAAGTCCAATCTAAGGACTAGGGACCGAATTAAAATCAAATCAAATTTTAACTGTCAAATACAAACATTTAGCAGATGTTGTTGTTGAGGAGGGTGTAGCGAAATGCTTCGTGTTCCTAACTCCAACAGTGCAGTTACCATTACAGGATAATGATGAGTCATCTTTAGACTGGACATATACCATTACAGGATAATGATGAGTCAACTTTAGACTGGACATATACCATTACAGGATAATGATGAGTCATCTTTAGACTGGACATATACCATTACAGGATAATGATGAGTCATCTTTAGACTGGACATATACCATTACAGGATAATGATGAGTCATCTTTAGACTGGACATATACCATTACAGGATAATGATGAGTCATCTTTAGACTGGACATATACCATTACAGGATAATGATGAGTCATCTTTAGACTGGACATATACCATTACAGGATAATGATGAGTCATCTTTAGACTGGACATATACCATTACAGGATAATGATGAGTCATCTTTAGACTGGACATATACCATTACAGGATAATGATGAGTCATCTTTAGACTGGACATATACCATTACAGGATAATGATGAGTCATCTTTAGACTGGACATATACCATTACAGGATAATGATGAGTCATCTTTAGACTGGACATATACCATTACAGGATAATGATGAGTCATCTTTAGACTGGACATATACCATTACAGGATAATGATGAGTCATCTTTAGACTGGACATATACCATTACAGGATAATGATGAGTCATCTTTAGACTGGACATATACCATTACAGGATAATGATGAGTCATCTTTAGACTGGACATATACCATTACAGGATAATGATGAGTCATCTTTAGTCTAGGTGGGCTTGTCACAGTTGGGGGTTTGGCACAGAATGATCACAACCTTTTCCCATCAGGTTCTCAGTACTTTAATAACAACGGGGGCTAATGATCGCTGATAATGGGGGCTTTGAGGTCGATTTGTTGTCCCAGTCCGTGCCTGAATGGATGGACAGGGTTTTAAAAAAGTGTTATTTAACAAGGCAAGTGGTGTAAGAACACATTTTATTTACAATGACGGCCTACCCAGACCAAACCCAGACCAAACCCAGACCAAATCCAGACCAAACCCAGACCAAACCCAGACCAAACCCAGACCAAACCCAGACCAAACCCCGATCAAACCCAGACCAAACCCCGATCAAACCCAGACCAAACCCAGACCAAACCCAGACCAAACCCCGATCAAACCCAGACCAAACCCAGACCAAACCCCGATCAAACCCAGACCAAACCCCGACCAAACCCTGATCAAACCCAGACCAAACCCGACCAAACCCAGACCAAACCCTGATCAAACCCAAACCAAACCCAGACCAAATCCCGGTCAAACCCAGACCAAACCCGGACCAAACCCAGACCCGATTGGGCTCTCTATCTTGTTACTGAAGCCCTGAGAACCTGATGGGAGTGTGAAAACTGATGGGAACCTGTGATCTTCTCTCCTACCATGTCCAGACAGTTATAACCTCTGTCTTCTCTACCATGTCCAGACAGTTATAACCTCTGTCTTCTCTACCAGTTATAACCTCTGTCTTCTCTACCATGTCCAGACAGTTATAACCTCTGTCTTCTCTACCAGTTATAACTTCTGTCTTCTCTACCATGTCCAGACAGTTACAACTTCTGTCTTCTCTACCATGTCCAGACAGTTATAACTTCTGTCTTCTCTACCATGTCCAGACAGTTATAACTTCTGTCTTCTCTACCATGTCCAGACAGTTATAACCTCTGTCTTCTCTACCAGTTATAACCTCTGTCTTCTCTACCATGTCCAGACAGTTATAACCTCTGTCTTCTCTACCATGTCCAGACAGTTATAACTTCTGTCTTCTCTCCCATGTCCAGACAGTTATAACCTCTGTCTTCTCTACCATGTCCAGACAGTTATAACCTCTGTCTTCTCTACCATGTCCAGACAGTTATAACTTCTGTCCTCTCTACCATGTCGACAGTTATAACTTCTGTCTTCTCTACCATGTCCAGACAGTTATAACCTCTGTCTTCTCTACCATGTCCAGACAGTTATAACTTCTCTCTTCTCTACCATGTCCAGACAGTTATAACTTCTGTCTTCTCTACCATGTCCAGACAGTTATAACTTCTGTCTTCTCTACCATGTCCAGACAGTTATAACTTCTGTCTTCTCTACCATGTCCAGACAGTTATAACCTCTGTCTTCTCTACCATGTCCAGACAGTTATAACTTCTGTCTTCTCTACCATGTCCAGACAGTTATAACTTCTGTCTTCTCTACCATGTCCAGACAGTTATAACTTCTGTCTTCTCTACCATGTCCAGACAGTTATAACTTCTGTCTTCTCTACCATGTCCAGACAGTTATAACTTCTGTCTTCTCTACCATGTCCAGACAGTTATAACTTCTGTCTTCTCTACCATGTCCAGACAGTTATAACTTCTGTCTTCTCTACCATGTTAACAGTTATAACCTCTGTCTTCTCTACCATGTCCAGACAGTAATAAGCAGTGTTGCCCTTCTTTAGTCATCAGCTGTCATCACCGCCCTGCCCTTCAGACTTGGACACTGTTTATTGTACTGCGCTGTTTCCTGGCAACATGACGTGTGTGTGTGTGTAGTGGAGGCCAAGGAGAGTTAGTGTGGAGAGAGAGAGGGGAGGGGGGGGCCTACAGCAGCACCTAGATCTTCGGCACAGATTCTGTCAGAACTGGGCCCTGACAGTAAATCTCTGTAGGACAAACATAATCGATTTCCAAAAAAGGTCCAGTTGTCAGGACCACGAATACAAATTCCATCTAGACACCGTGGCCCTAGAGCACACAAAAAACGATACATATCTCGGCCTAAACATCAGCGCCACAAGTAACTTCCACAAAGCTGTGAACGAAGGGCCTTCTATGCCATCAAAAGGAACATAAAATTGTACATACCAATTAGGATCTGGCTAAAAATACTGGAATCAGTCATAGAATCCATTGCCCTTTATGGTTGTGAGGTCTGGGGTCCGCTCACCAACCAACACAAAATGGGACAAACACCAAATTGCGACTCTGCATACAGAAATCTGCAATAACATTCTCTGTGTACAATGTAGAACACCAAATAATGCATGCAGAGCAGAATTAGGCCGATACCCGCTAATGATCAAAATCCAGAAAATAAACGTTAAATTCTACAACCACCAAGGAAGCGATTCCCAAACCTTCCATAACAAAGCCATGACCTACAGAGAGAGGAACCTGGAGAAGAGTCCCCTAAGCAAGCTGGTCCTGGGGCTCTGTTCACAAACACAAACAGACCCCACAGAGCCCCAGGACAGCAACACAATTAGACTCATCATGAGAAAACAAAAAAGATAATTCCTTTACACATGGGAAATAATTTGTCAAAACTGACTAGACACCAGAACAGACAGAAAGGGGGAAGGACCTAGCTGAATCTGTCCAATAAGAAACAAGAGTTCCAGAAGAGTCCCGTAGCAACCTGGAGAAGAGTCGCCTAGCAACCTGGAGAAGAGTCCCGTAGCAGCCTGGAGAAGAGTCCCCTAGCAACCTGGAGAAGAGTCCCGTAGCAACCTGGAGAAGAGTCCCGTAGCAACCTGGAGAAGAGTCGCCTAGCAACCTGGAGAAGAGTCCCGTAGCAGCCTGGAGAAGAGTCCCTAGCCACCTGGAGAAGAGTCCTTAGCAACCTGGAGAAGAGTCCCGTAGCAACCTGGAGAAGAGTCCGTAGCAACCTGGAGAAGAGTCCCCTAGCAACCTGGAGAAGAGTCCCGTAGCAACTTGGAGAAGAGTCCCTAGCAACCTGGAGAAGAGTCCAATAGCAACCTGGAGAAGAGTCCCGTAGCAACCTGGAGAAGAGTCCCGTACAGCCTGGAGAAGAGTCCTCTAGCAACCTGAAGAAGAGTCCCTAGCAACCTGGAGAAGAGTCCCTAGCAACCTGGAGAAGAGTCCCTAGCAACCTGGAGAAGAGTCCCCTAGTAAACTGGAGAAGAGTCCCGTAGCAACTTGGAGAAGAGTCCCCTAGCAACCTGGAGAAGAGTCCCATAGCAACCTGGAGAAGAGTCCCGTAGCAGCCTGGAGAAGAGTCCTCTAGCAACCTGGAGAAGAGTCCCCTAGCAACCTGGAGAAGAGTCCCCTAGCAACCTGGAGAAGAGTCCCCTAGTAAACTGGAGAAGAGTCCCGTAGCAACCTGGAGAAGAGTCCCCTAGTAACCTGGAGAAGAGTCCCCTAGCAACCTGGAGAAGAGTCCCCTAGTAAACTGGAGAAGAGTCCCGTAGCAACCTGGAGAAGAGTCCCGTAGCAGCCTGGAAAAGAGTCCCCTAGCAACCTGGAGAAGAGTCCCGTAGCAGCCTGGAGAAGAGTCCCGTAGCAACCTGGAAAAGAGTCCCGTAGCAACCTGGAGAAGAGTCCCGTAGCAACCTGGAGAAGAGTCCCGTAGCAACCTGGAAAAGAGTCCCGTAGTAACCTGGAGAAGAGTCCCGTGGCAACCTGGAGAAGAGTCCCCTAGTAACCTGGAGAAGAGTCCCCTAGTAACCTGGAGAAAAGTATGGTAGCAACCTGGAGAAGAGTCCCGTAGCAACCTGGAGAAGAGTCCCCTAGCAACCTGGAGAAGAGTCCCATAGCAACCTGGAAAAGAGTCCCGTAGCACCCTGGAGAAGAGTCCCCTAGTAACCTGGAGAAGAGTCCCATAGCAACCTGGAGAAGAGTCCCCTAGCAACCTGGAAAAGAGTCCCGTAGCAACCTGGAAAAGAGTCCCGTAGCAGCCTGGAGAAGAGTCCCCTAGCAACCTGGAGAAGAGTCCCCTAGCAACCTGGAGAAGAGTCCCATAGCAACCTGGAGAAGAGTCCCGTAGCAACCTGGAGAAGAGTCCCATAGCAACCTGGAGAAGAGTCCCATAGTAACCTGGAGAAGAGTCCCGTAGCAACCTGGAGAAGAGTCCCGTAGCAACCTGGAGAAGAGTCCCGTAGTAACCTGGAGAAGAGTCCCGTAGCAACCTGGAGAAGAGTCCCATAGTAACCTGGAGAAGAGTCCCGTAGCAACCTGGAGAAGAGTCCCGTAGCAACCTGGAGAAGAGTCCCGTAGCAACCTGGAGAAGAGTCCCGTAGCAACCTGGAGAAGAGTCCCCTAGCAACCTGGAGAAGAGTCCCGTAGCAGCCTGGAGAAGAGTCCCCTAGCAACCTGGAGAAGAGTCCCGTAGCAACCTGGAGAAGAGTCCCGTAGCAACCTGGAGAAGAGTACCGTAGCAACCTGGAGAAGAGTCCCCTAGCAACCTGGAGAAGAGTCCCGTAGCAACTTGGAGAAGAGTCCCCTAGCAACCTGGAGAAGAGTCCCATAGCAACCTGGAGAAGAGTCCCGTAGCAACCTGGAGAAGAGTCCCGTAGCAACCTGGAGAAGAGTCCTCTAGCAACCTGGAGAAGAGTCCCCTAGCAACCTGGAGAAGAGTCCCCTAGCAACCTGGAGAAGAGTCCCTAGCAACCTGGAGAAGAGTCCCCTAGTAAACTGGAGAAGAGTCCCGTAGCAACCTGGAGAAGAGTCCCTAGTAACCTGGAGAAGAGTCCCCTAACTCTGTCTTCTCTAGCAACCTGGAGAAGAGTCCCATAGCAACCTGGAGAAGAGTCCTCTAGCAACCTGAAGAAGAGTCCCCTAGCAACCTGGAGAAGAGTCCCTAGCAACCTGGAGAAGAGTCCCCTAGCAACCTGGAGAAGAGTCCCCTAGTAAACTGGAGAAGAGTCCCGTAGCAACCTGGAGAAGAGTCCCTGTAACCTGGAGAAGAGTCCCTAGCAACCTGGAGAAGAGTCCCTAGTAAACTGGAGAAGAGTCCCGTAGCAACCTGGAGAAGAGTCCCGTAGCAGCCTGGAAAAGAGTCCCCTAGCAACCTGGAGAAGAGTCCCGTAGCAGCCTGAAGAAGAGTCCCCTAGTAACCTGGAGAAGTGTCCCGTAGCAACCTGGAGAAGAGTCCCCTAGTAACCTGGAGAAGAGTCCCGTAGCAACCTGGAAAAGAGTCCCGTAGTAACCTGGAGAAGAGTCCCGTGGCAACCTGGAGAAGAGTCCCCTAGTAACCTGGAGAAGAGTCTCAGTAGGACAAAAATAATGGATTTCCTAGTAACCTGGAGAAAAGTATGGTAGCAACCTGGAGAATAGTCCCATAGTAGCCTGGAGAAGAGTCCCGTAGTAGCCTGGAGAAGAGTCCCATAGCAACCTGGAGAAGAGTCCCGTAGCAACCTGGAGAAGAGTCCCATAGTAACCTGGAGAAGAGTCCCATAGCAACCTGGAGAAGAGTCCCCTAGCAACCTGGAGAAGAGTCCCGTAGCAACCTGGAAAAGAGTCCCGTAGCAGCCTGGAGAAGAGTCCCATAGTAACCTGGAGAAGAGTCCCATAGTAACCTGGAGAAGAGTCCCGTAGCAACCTGGAGAAGAGTCCCGTAGCAACCTGGAGAAGAGTCCCGTAGTAGCCTGGAGAAGAGTCCCGTAGCAACCTGGAGAAGAGTCCCGTAGTAACCTGGAGAAGAGTCCCGTAGCAACCTGGAGAAGAGTCCCGTAGCAACCTGGAGAAGAGTCCCCTAGTAACCTGGAGAAGAGTCCCGTAGCAACCTGGAGAAGAGTCCCTAGCAACCTGGAGAAGAGTCCCCTAGTAACCTGGAGAAGTGTCCCGTAGCAACCTGGAGAAGAGTCCCCTAGCAACCTGGAGAAGAGTCCCCTAGCAACCTGGAGAAGAGTCCCATAGCAACCTGGAGAAGAGTCCCCTAGCAACCTGGAGAAGAGTCCCCTAGTAACCTGGAGAAGAGTCCCATAGCAACCTGGAGAAGAGTCCCCTAGCAACCTGGAGAAGAGTCCCATAGCAACCTGGAGAAGAGTCCCATAGCAACCTGGAGAAGAGTCCCATAGCAACCTGGAGAAGAGTCCCCTAGCAACCTGGAGAAGAGTCCCGTAGTAACCTGGAGAAGTGTCCCGTAGCAACCTGGAGAAGAGTCCCCTAGCAACCTGGAGAAGAGTCCCCTAGCAACCTGGAGAAGAGTCCCCTAGCAACCTGGAGAAGAGTCCCATAGCAACCTGGAGAAGAGTCCCCTAGCAACCTGGAGAAGAGTCCCCTAGCAACCTGGAGAAGAGTCCCATAGCAACCTGGAGAAGAGTCCCCTAGCAACCTGGAGAAGTGTCCCGTAACAGCCTGGAGAAGAGTCCCGTAAGCATGCTGGTTCTGGGGCTCTGTTCACAAACACAAACAGACCCCACAGAGCCCCAGGACAGCAACACAATTAGACCCAACCAAATCATGAGAAAACAAAAAGAGAATGACTTTACACATAGTTTCTGCTGTTGCTGCATAGGAAAACAGAGCAAACTAGAATGATATTTGGCCCTAAACAGAGAGTATATAGTGGCAGAATACCAGATCACTGTGACTGACCCAAACTTAAGGACAGCTTTGACGATGTACAGACTCAGTGAGCGTAGCCTTGCAGTAGGCAGACTTGGCTCTCTGCACACCGCTCACACAATTAGGTTGAAAATGAGCTGCACTTCCTAACCTCCTGCCACATGTATGACCATATGAGAAACACATTTCTCTCAGATTACACAAACCCATAAAGAGTTCAAAAACAAATCAAATGTTGATAAACTCCCATATCTACTGGGTGAAATACCACAGTGTGACATCACAGCAGCAACATTTGTGACCTGTTGCCACGAGAAAAGGGCAACCAGTGAAGAACAAACACCATTGTAAATAACCAACCATATTTATGTTTATTTAAATTCCCTTTTGTATTTGAACTATGTGTACATAATATGACATTTGAAATGTCTTTATTCATTTTGGAGTTTCATGTTTATATCAGGAATCAAGGTAAGACCCAAGTGCAGACTGTGTGAAGTAACAATGTTTATAGTAACAACAGGGGCAGGCAAACGACAGGTCAAGGCAGGCAGGGGGTCGGTAATCCAGAGTAGAGGTACAGGACGGCAGGCAGGCTCAGGGTCAGGCAGGGGGTCAATAATCCAGAGTAGAGGTACAGGACGGCAGGCAGGCGCAGGGTCAGGCAGGGGGTCGGTAATCCAGAGTAGAGGTACAGGACGGCAGGCAGGCTCAGGGTCAGGTAGGGGGTCAATAATCCAGAGTAGAGGTACAGGACGGCAGGCAGGCTCAGGGTCAGGTAGGGGGTCAATAATCCAGAGTAGAGGTACAGGACGGCAGGCAGGCTCAGGGTCAGGTAGGGGGTCAATAATCCAGAGTAGAGGTACAGGACGGCAGGCAGGCTCAGGGTCAGGCAGGCGGGTACAGGGCCAGGACAGTCAAGGGTCAAAAACCAGGAGGACGAGAAAAAGAGGGACTGGGGAAAAACAGTAGCTGAGACAAAACGCTGGTTGACTTGAACAAACAAGACAAACTGACACGGACAGAAAACACTGGTATAAATACCCAGAGAATACCCCCCCCCCCAGGGCCGCCACCTGGCGTTCCACCTGGGGCGGATACCTAGTTGACTGGGGTGCCGGCGGTGAAAGTCGGCGATGAGGGCCGGGTCCAGGATGTCTTTAGCGGGGACCCGGCACCTCTCCTCCGGACCGTAACCCTCCCAGTCAACCAGGTACTGGAATGCCCTGCACCGTGGTCGAACCCTCAGGATGCGTCTCACCGTGTACGCTGACAATCGATGACAAGGGTTGCCCAAAATTACAGCCTAGAAACAGAAGACAAGGGGCAGTCAGACATGGTTTTAACTCTAGAGGGTACAACAGAGGAGAAACAGTAGAGGGGCTAATGATCTTGGACAGGGGGATGAAGGTCTCGGGGTTGCACGGCACTAGAGCGAGGCTTGACCTTCTTGGAACCCGGTCGGGGCTGCGGAGGGGTGACCCGGGCCTTACTGAACCCCTCCCAGAGGTCCTGGTACTCTGCAGAGCTGGCGGAGGGTCCGGGCCTTACTGAACCCCTCCCAGAGGTCCTGGTACTCTGCAGAGCTGGCGGAGAGGTCCGGGCCTTACTGAACCCCTCCCAGAGGTCCTGGTACTCTGCAGAGCTGGCGGAGAGGCCCGGGCCTTACTGAACCCCTCCCAGAGGTCCTGGTACTCTGCAGAGCTGGCGGAGAGGCCCGGGCCTTACTGAACCCCTCCCAGAGGTCCTGGTACTCTGCAGAGCTGGCGGAGAGGCCCGGGCCTTACTGAACCCCTCCCAGAGGTCCTGGTACTCTGCAGAGCTGGCGGAGAGGCCCGGGCCTTACTGAACCCCTCCCAGAGGTCCTGGTACTCTGCAGAGCTGGCGGAGAGGCCCGGGCCTCACTGAACCCCTCCCAGAGGTCCTGCAGAGCTGGCGGAGAGGCCTGGGGATAGAACCCTCCCAGAGGTCCTGGTACTCTGCAGAGCTGGCGGAGAGGCCCGGGCCTTACTGAACCCCTCCCAGAGGTCCTGGTACTCTGCAGAGCTGGCGGAGAGGCCCGGGCCTGAACCCCTCCCAGAGGTCCTGGTACTCAGAGCTGGCGGAGAGGCCCGGGGGATCCTCCCAGAGGTCCTGGTACTCTGCAGAGCTGGCGGAGAGGCCCGGGGATACTGAACCCCTCCCAGAGGTCCTGGTACTCTGCAGAGCTGGCGGAGAGGCCCGGGCCTTACTGAACCCCTCCCAGAGGTCCTGGTACTCTGCAGAGCTGGCGGAGAGGCCCGGGCCTCACTGAACCCCTCCCAGAGGTCCTGGTACTCTGCAGAGCTGGCGGAGAGGCCCGGGCCTTACTGAACCCCTCCCAGAGGTCCTGGTACTCTGCAGAGCTGGCGGAGAGGCCCGGGGGATTCTCCAAGTCCCCAGGAAGACGTCCAGGGGCGGGCAGGGTTGACTTTAGCCAATGAGTGTGGCAGGACAGGCTACAGCCCACGATGGCACCAGTAGTCCAGTCAATGGAGGGAATGTGTCGCTGGAGCCAAGAGAATCCCAATACCACGGGAACCTGCAGAGACTCAACCAGCAGGAATTGGATCGTCTCACTGTGGTTGTCCGGTGGGTAGTCTGCTGGCTCAGTCATGGCCAGTTAGAAACTATCAGGAATCAAGGTAAGACCCAGGTCCAGACTGTGTGATGTAACAATGTTTATAGTAACAACAGGTCGAGGCAGGCAGGGGGTCGGTAATCCAGAAGTGGATCAAAGGTACAGGATGACAGGCAGAGTGGTCAGGGTCAGGCGGGTGGATACAGGGTCAGGACAGTCAAGGGTCAAAAACCAGGAGGGTGAGAAAAAAGAGAGAGGGAGAGAGAGGGGAGGGGGGGAGGAGAGAGCGAGCGGGGGGAGAGAGAGAGCGGGGGAGAGAGAGAGAGAGAGAGAGAGGGAGAGAGAGAGAGGGGGAGGGGGGGGGGAGGAGAGATCGAGCGGGGGAGAGAGAGAGAGAGAGAGAGAGGGGAGGGGAGGGGAGGGGGAGAGAGAGCGAGAGAGAGAGAGAGAGCGGGGGGAGAGATAGAGAGAGAGAGAGAGAGGGGGGAGAGAGAGAGGGGAGGGGAGGGGGAGGAGAGAGAGAGAGAGAGAGAGAGAGCGGGGAGAGAGAGAGAGGGGAGGGGAGGAGAGAGCGAGCGGGGAGAGAGAGAGAGAGCGGGGAGAGAGAGAGAGAGAGAGAGAGAGAGAGAGAGAGGGGAGGGGAGGGGGAGAGAGAGAGAGAGCGGGGGGAGAGAGGGAGAGAGAGAGAGAGGGGAGAGAGAGAGAGAGAGAGAGAGAGAGAGAGAGAGAGAGAGAGAGAGGGGGAGAGAGAGAGAGAGCGGGGGGAGAGAGAGAGAGAGAGAGAGAGCGGGGGAGAGAGAGAGAGAGAGAGGGGGGGAGAGAGAGAGAGAGCGGGGAGAGAGAGAGAGAGAGAGAGAGAGAGAGAGAGAGAGAGCGGGGGGAGAGAGAGAGAGAGCGGGGGGAGAGAGAGAGAGAGAGCGGGGGAGAGAGAGAGAGAGAGAGAGAGAGAGAGAGAGCGGGGGAGAGAGAGAGAGAGCGGGGGGAGAGAGAGAGAGAGAGCGGGGGAGAGAGAGAGAGAGAGCGGGGGAGAGAGAGAGAGGGGAGAGAGAGAGAGAGAGAGAGAGAGAGAGAGAGAGAGAGAGAGAGAGAGAGAGAGAGAGAGAGAGGGGGGGGACAGTTAAACAAAAACAACCACACAGACCTCATCATTTTCTAATTATATAGTGAGGAGAGCTGTATGACCAATCATCTGTTATTATATAGTGAGGAGAGCTGTATGACCAAGCATCTGTTATTATATAGTGAGGAGAGCTGTATGACCAAGCATCTGTTATTATATAGTGAGGAGAGCTGTATGACCAAGCATCTGTTATTATATAGTGAGGAGAGCTGTATGACCAAGCATCTGTTATTATATAGTGAGGAGAGCTGTATGACCAAGCATCTGTTATTATATAGTGAGGAGAGCTGTATGACCAAGCATCTGTTATTATATAGTGAGGAGAGCTGTATGACCAAGCATCTGTTATTATATAGTGAGGAGAGCTGTATGACCAAGCATCTGTTATTATATAGTGAGGAGAGCTGTATGACCAAGCATCTGTTATTATATAGTGAGGAGAGCTGTATGACCAAGCATCTGTTATTATATAGTGAGGAGAGCTGTATGACCAAGCATCTGTTATTATATAGTGAGGAGAGCTGTATGACCAAGCATCTGTTATTATATAGTGAGGAGAGCTGTATGACCAAGCATCTGTTATTATATAGTGAGGAGAGCTGTATGACCAAGCATCTGTTATTATATAGTGAGGAGAGCTGTATGACCAAGCATCTGTTATTATATAGTGAGGAGAGCTGCAAGACAAATCCTCTCTTGTTACATTCTGAGAGACGAGAAAGAAGAGATATTGAAAGAGAGAGAGCGAGCGAGTGTGAAAGAGAGAGAGATACTGCAGATGAACATGAGCCCTCCTCTATTCCAATGTGATGAGCTGCAGAAGTTTGAATATGTGGGTTTGAATACATTATTCGTTATTCGTATACGCTTAGTTCAAAATCCACCTCTGCTCTGTGCTGCCATCTTGTGGGATACTGTGATAGCACATCATCGTCAGGCTCCTGTTGGCTTGACACCAAAACAGACAGAAAAGGGGAGGGACCACCTACCTGAATCTGTCCAATAACAAACTCTTGTTTCAGTTGCAATAACACTTCCAGTTGCCAAAACATTTTGCTACTATGTGCACTAATGATCTATTCATTAACTAATGTGTCCCCCTGCTCCCTGTAGCGTCCAATCTCCTTCATCCTATTGATTGTGGCTCCACACGCCCATGAAGACTGCCTGGCCGCTATTCATTTAGGACCCAGGCGGTCTTCACGGCTGTGTGGAGCCACTCTCCAATAGAATGAGAGAGGTTGAGGCTAGGCATCCTGGAGGGATACAGGCATCCTTCCAGGATACCCGGGCCAGGATTAGAAAGGCCTGCGGAAGTGTTTTAGGTCAGGGATATCCTAATGTAGTTTCTATAACTCCCCTGAATGCTATTACCAGCAGTATCATGCGCCTATCAACCTGAGTTACCCTGTTAGCACTGAGACTGTTTGCCCTAGTAGGAGTATTGTGAGTCATTGGCTGTTAAAACCTCTACAGGATCCGTGGGTCCCCACGCGGGACGGTTGCGCTTAACGTGCGCTAAATGCACTGTTCAATTTACAGTAGCTATTACAGTGAAAAAATGCCATGCTATTGTTTGAGGAAAAATGTTTGAGGAAAGTGCATAAGCAAACATAAAACTTTTATCATGACAACTGGTTCGATACATTCACCTCTGAAGGTAAATCGTGTACGTGCAGTCAATGACCTTGCTCTGATTTGTCATCCTGAGGGTCCCAGAGATAAAAATGTAGCATAGTTTTGTTTGATACAATTATTTTTTTATATTCAAATGTATGAACTGGATTATACAATTTTACCAGCCACCTGGGCCGTTGTAATGGACTTCAGTGGGCATGCTGGAGAAATGTGCTCTGCACGGATGAATCCCAGGTTCAGCTGTACGGGGCAGATGGCAGACAGTGTGTATGGTGTCGTGTGGGCGAGCAGTTTGCTGATGTCAACGTTGTGAACGAGTTCTCCATGATGTCGGGTAATGGGGGGTTATGGTATGGGGTAATGGGGAGGCATAAGCTACGGGCAACGGGCACATTGCATTTTATCGTTGGCAAATTGAATGCACAGAGATCCTAGGTCAATTTTCGTGCCATTCATCCGCCGCCATCACCTCATGTTTCAGCATGATAATGCACGTCCCCATGTCGCAAGGTAAAATAGGCCACATTAACATACGTAGCCTAAGAAATGAGGTTCATGAAATTTGATAACTTGCTATTAAAAGTTAACATTAATAAATGTATATCTGAAACTCACTTACATCATTCCTTTGAAGACACAGTGGTAGCAATACATGGTTATAACATCTACAGAAGAGACAATTATGTAGCTTCTCTACAGTAGAGGGAGGGGCTTTTGTCCTACCCTGTTGTTCATTTGTCAGCTGTTACAGCCTCTCTAAAGTAGAGGGAGGGGCTTTTGTCCTACCCTGTTGTTCATTTGTCAGCTGTTACAGCCTCTCTAAAGTAGAGGGAGGGGCTTTTGTCCTACCCTGTTGTTCATTTGTCAGCTGTTGCAGCTTACAGTTTCATATTTCAGGAAAAAACAGGTGTACACATGTGTATGTGTGTGTGAATGGGAATCAATTGTTGGTATATAGTAAGACATGTGTGTGTGTGTGTGTGTGTGTGTGTGTGTGTGTGTGTGTGTGTGTGTGTGTTTTTATTTGTGCTATATGAACAGAAAAAAACCCATTGAAGTTTGCACTACTACACACACCATAATACTTTGAATCCTGCTCATCTTTACATTACATCCTCTGTTGCTGCATGCATGCTCTCTCTCCTCACCCCTGCTCCTGATGCTGTCGCAAACAACTAGCTGCAGAGGAGATTGAGAAGAAGAAGAGAACATGAACATCGGTGTATATATTTTGTATGTTTTTTGTTGTTGTTGAGGGTCAGTGAAGTTAGCTAGGTAAAATCTCTGGGTTATTTGATCAAACCTATTCTGTTGCAGTCACAGCTCCTTGCTATGGTCGTTATAAAGTCCGGCAGATGGCGCTGTGATAAAGAGAAGGGGCCAGTGGCTCTTTCATCAAGAATAGAAGAAGGAGGGAGACAAAAATAAAGGAGGAAAAAAATAGAAAGGAGGCCGGACCCGACACAAAAACATAACGCACACCGATAGCTGTAGAGGGTCCATTAATGGACATAAAATAAACAGCGAGCAAATACGCTTGTTCACGGAATTTAATCCCGTTGAGAGCAGGTCATGCTGTTCTCGCAAAGGTAATGAGCCGTAAAGCCCTTGGGTTTCGGCTTAGCAGCGCCCACAAACTGCAGCGAAACTGGAATGATTGGCAGCCCAGGTTGGTAATCGCGCCACGGGGGGAGACGGTCTAAGAGAGAACGGGGATCCGCGGGGCCTTTAACCTCGGCTTCTTTATTTAGCTGGCCAGTCGGACACTTTGGTTCCCACACCTTAGGGAAATGGCTCGATAACAGTAGCTAGCCAGCAAACAAGTAAGCTAACGCTCAAAAGCTTGATAACGTTATCCAAACTAGCTATCAAGGCAAAACCAACACTTTGCGCATTTTATTCTGACTCAAAAACAACCTGCCGCATTGCTATGCTTTCCTCGTGTTTAGGTATACATGGCTAGCTGGCTAACCTGGTCAGAGAAGGCAATGATTGGAAGCTATTTCGGTAACAGTGGAAGTGGTGTTAGCTAGGTATGGCTAGTTGTTATAACTATTATTAGCCCATATTCATTGTCACTGAGATGACATGTTACCTTCACTTGGTAGCCAGCTAGTTAATTAACTCAAAGCGCACATCGTGGCAGCATATGATGTTAGCCAACGAGCTAACTAGCAGCTAACTATGGCTAGTGTTCGTCAGCTAGGTTGTAACTTTCTTCACCTTTGTCCCCGGAGCTGGTGTAGATAGATAGCTACAATTACCAGTCGTTGGTTGGTTGTGCTTTGATAACTCGGTATCCGGAACAGTAAACTGATTTGACATCAAATGGCAACGTAAAAGTGTGGAAACGTTGTCTTTCTAGTTGGCTACAGAGAACGGTTGGCCATCAGTGGCCAACGGTCGTCTTTCCTGCCGTCTCGTGTAACGTTACCTGGGCAACAATGATTAGCCAGATAACCTCGGCTTGACAGTTGATATTGGCTACCTAGTTATTGCTCAAACAGTAACTAGGCAGAAGGGCGCTAACTAACTAGCTTACTGGGGTTTTTAACGCTTGCTAACTGATTGCTAACCTGCTAGTTGTACTAGTTTTGCGCGGTACCACCCTTGACCGGTAAACGAAAGCGATGTAGCAATGCTGTCAGCGGGTTGAATTGCACAGGGACATCAATAAAGTGCGTTATGCAAGTTAATCAGTTCTGATCAAAGAGTGGATGTGGTGCTAAACATTCCTTC
>NC_068425.1:36474998-36510323 GCF_023373465.1 Oncorhynchus keta | reverse complement strand
TTATCACTCTGACATCAGTGGTGAGGTCATCAATCATATCCATCTACCTGGGTAGTTTATCACTCTGACATCAGTGGTGAGGTCATCAATCATATCCATCTATCTGGGTAGTTTTATCCTCTGACATCAGTGGTGGGGTCATCAATCATATCCATCTATCTGGGTAGTTTTATCACTCTGACATCAGTGGTGAGGTCATCAATCATATCCATCTACCTGGGTAGTTTATCACTCTGACATCAGTGGTAGGTCATCAATCATATCCATCTACCTGGGTAGTTCATCACTCTGACATCAGTGGTGAGGTCATCAATCATATCCATCTACCTGGGTAGTTTATCACTCTGACATCAGTGGTGAGGTTGATCAATCTGTTATGCTCTATCTGGGTAGTTTATCACTCTGACATCGAGTGGTGAGGTCATCAATCATATCCATCTATCTGGGTAGTTTATCACTCTGACATCAGTGGTGAGTCTGTATAATCCATAGTCTGCTACTGTATCCGGGTAGTTTACCACTCTGACATCCGTGGTGAGTCACTACATATCCCCGGGTAGTATCACTACTGACATCAAGAACCCGGGTGAGTGCACTACTGTAGGGCCCGGGTAGTGCACTACTGTAGGGCCCGGGTAGTGCACTACTGTAGGGCCCCGGGTAGTGCACTACTGTAGGGGCCCGGGTAGTGCACTACTGTAGGGCCCGGGTAGTGCACTACTGTAGGGCCCGGGTAGTGCACTACTGTAGGGCCCCGGGTAGTGCACTACTGTAGAGCCCGGGTAGTGCACCTGTAGGGCCCCGGGTAGTGCACTGCCTGTAGGGCCCCGGGTAGTGCACTACTGTAGGGCCCGGGTAGTGCACTACTGTAGGGCCCCGGGTAGTGCACTACTGTAGGGCCCGGGTACTGTGCACTACTGTAGGAGCCCCGGGTAGTGCACTACTGTAGGGCCCCAGGTAGTGCACTACTGTAGGGCCCGGGTAGTGCACTGCTGTAGGGCCCCGGGTAGTGCACTACTGTAGGGCCCGGGTAGTGCTACTGTAGTGCACTACTGTAGGGCCCGGGTAGTGCACTACTGTAGGGCCCCGGGTAGTGCACTGCTGTAGGGCCCCGGGTAGTGCACTACTGTAGGCCCGGGTAGTGCTACTGTGAATGGCCCCGGGTAGTGCACTACTGTAGGCCCCGGGTAGTGCACTACTGTAGGGCCCCGGGTAGTGCACTGTACTGCACTAGGGCCCGGGTAGTGCACTCTTGGCTGTGTTTAGACTGGGGGTAGTGTGCACTACTGCTGTGTTTAGACTGGGGTAGTGCACTACTCTTGGCTGTGTTTAGACTGGGGTGAGTGCACTACTCTGTGTTTAGACTGGGGTAGTGCACTACTCTTGGCTGTGTTTAGACTGGGGTAGTGCACTACTCTTAGTGTTTAGACTGGGGTAGTGCACTACTCTTGGCTGTGTTTAGACTGGGGGTAGTGCACTACTCTTGGCTGTGTTTAGACTGGGGTAGTGCACTACTCTTGGCTGTGTTTAGATTTTCTCTTCTGGGGGGTAGTGCACTACTCTTGGCTGTGGACTGGGGTAGTGTGTTTAGACTGGGGGTAGTGCACTACTCTTGGCTGTGTTTAGACTGGGGGTAGTGCACTACAATGTGTTTAGACTGGGGTAGTGCACTACTCTTGGCTGTGTTTAGACTGGGGTAGTGCACTACTCTTGGCTGTGTTTAGACTGGGGTAGTGCACTACTCTTGGCTGTGTTTAGACTGGGGGTAGTGGTAGACGGTGTTCTCTCCCTGTTTGACACTGATTGTGTTCCTCTCTCTCCCCCTTCTCTCTCTCCTCGCCCCTCCCCCTTCTCTCTCTCGCCCTCCCCCTTCTCTCTGCCCTCCCCTTCTCTCTCTCGCCCTCCCCCTTCTCTCTCGCCCCCTCCCTCTCTCTAGCCCCCCCTTCTCTCTCGCCCTTCCCCTTCTCTCTACTGCCCCTTCTCTCTCGCCCTCCCCCTTCTCTCTCTCGCCCTCAATGTTCTCTCTCTCGCCCTCCCCCTTCTCTCTTGGCTGTCTCTCTCTCTCGCCCTTCTCCCCCCTCTCTCGCCCCTCCCCCTTTTCTCTAGCCCCTCTCCCCCCTTCTCTCTCTCGCCCTCCCCCCTCTCTCGCCTCCCCTTCTCTCTCGCCCCCTCTCTCTCCCCCTCTCTCCCACCCCCTGGTGAAACAGTTGGCTCGATCCTCAGTACCTGAATGATATTTTGAATGAAAGGTAAGAGGGGGTTCCCCATCAGAGCCAAGAGTCTCCATCTGAAATGGTCATGTCTCTGGTCTTCATGTCTCTCCCCTTCATGTCTCTGGTCTTCATGTCTCTGGTCTTCCTTTCTGGTCTTTATGTCTCAGTCTTTATGTCTCTCTGGTCTTTATGTCTCTGGTCTTTATGTCTGGTCTTTTATGTCTCTGGTCTTTATGTCTCTGGTCTTTATGTCTCTGGTCTTTATGTCTGGTCTTTATGTCTCTGGTCTTGATGTCCTGGTCTTTATGTCTCTGGTCTTGATGTCTCTGGTCTTTATGTCTCTGGTCTTTATGTCTCTGGTCCCTGGATGAAACAGTTGATGTCTCAGTACCCTGATGTCTGTCTTTATGTCTCTGGTTTTATGTCTCTGGTCTTGATGTCTCTGGTCTTGATGTCATCAGAGCTTGATGTCTCTGGTCTTGATGTCATCTCTGGTCTTGATGTCTCTGAATCTTGATGTCTCTGGTCTTGATGTCTCTGGTCTTGATGTCTCTGGTCTTGATGTCTCTGGTCTTGATGTCTCTGGTCTTGATGTCTCTGGTCTTGATGTCTCTGGTCTTGATGTCTCTGGTCTTGATGTCTCTGGTCTTGATGTCTCTGGTCTTTATGTCTCTGGTCTTTATGTCTCTGGTCTTTATGTCTCTGGTCTTTATGTCTCTGGTCTTTATGTCTCTGGTCTTCATGTCTCTGGTCACAAGTTCCAGTCCAGACTGGTCTGTTTAAGGACCTGCATCTCAATGGCGTCTGCAGACACCCTGGTTTGATGCCAGGCTGTATCACAACTGGACAAGAGTTAGGACAACATCCCAGCGTCACCCAGGTTAGGGTTTAACCGGGGTGGGCCGTCAACGGAGGCCGTGCGGTTTGATTGCAGCGTCACCCAGGCAGGGTTCACACGGGGTGGGCCGTCAATGGGCCGTGCGGCGGGGCACAATTGGCCCAGCGTACCCAGGTTAGGGTTTAACCGGGGTGGGCCGTGGGCCGTGCGACGCCCAGCGCACACCCGGGGTGGGCCGTCAATGGGGTTAGCCAGCCAGGGTTTAACCGGGTGGGCCGTCAATGGGCCGTGCGTCACCCAGCGTCACCCAGGTCAGGGTTTAACCGGGGTGGGCCGTCAATGGGCCGTCAATGGGCCGTGCGGCGGGCACAATTAGCCAGCGTTACCCAGGTTAGGGTTTAACCGGGGTGGGCCGTCAATGGGCCGTGCGACGGGCACAATTGGCCCAGCGTCACCCAGGTCAGGGTTTAACCGGGGTGAGCCGTCAATGGGCGTCACAGCGTCACCCAGGTCAGGGTTTAACCGGGGTGAGCCGTCAATGGGCCGTGCGACGGGGTGGTGGCACAGCGTTACCCAGGTCAGGGTTTAACCGGGGTGAGCCGTCATTGTAATGAAGGAGTTGTTCTTATCTGACTTGCCTTGTTAAATAAAAACATCTAAGTGTCGTTGTGTGATTTTTAAAGATCCACACACAGCATTTCAAACAGTCAGGAATAATCTAATGAATTCAAACTATATTTTTTATTAAATCATTAATTGATTAGTGGGTCTTGCGGAAGGCTTGTATTTAACCTGGGTTTAATTACACAAGCCTTCCGCAAGACCCACTAATCAATTAATGATTTAATAAAAAATATAGTTTAACCTGCTTTTCTGCAATAAGACTTAAAAGCCAGATCAGTGACAAGTCTATGAAAAATGTCCTTTTTTTTGTTGTAAATACTTCTAAGCAGAAGCGTGCATAATGCACATCCACTAAAAATGACTGACTTCTGGTAGCAGACGTTACAGACCATTACCACAGATCTGATCAGCGATCTCTGCAGCATTAGCCCACGTGCTGGTGGGTAGCCAGCATATCGTAATAGGTCAGGCCAACCTGGAGCTATTCGCTTGTTCATAACAAGCTAGAACAGTTGAACTGTTATGAATACACCCTCCTGTCTGTCTCCAACTGTTCAACAGTCTGGTCACTTCCTGTCTGTCTCCAACTGTTCAACAGTCTGGTCACTTCCTGTCTGTCTCCAACTGTTCAACAGTCTGGTCACTTCCTGTCTGTCTCCAACTGTTCAACAGTCTGGTCACTTCCTGTCTGTCTCCAACTGTTCAACAGTCTGGTCACTTCCTGTCTGTCTCCAACTGTTCAACAGTCTGGTCACTTCCTGTCTGTCTCCAACTGTTCAACAGTCTGGTCACTTCCTGTCTGTCTCCAACAGTCTGGTCACTTCCTGTCTGTCTCTGTTCAACAGTCTGGTCACTTCCTGTCTGTCTCCAACAGTCTGGTCACTTCCTTTTGATGTTGAAGTCAAGGGGCCTACCTGGATAAGATGTTTATGTCTCAGAATGAGAACGAGTTGCCAAATTCCAATTCCTTCTATAAACTGTGTTTTATGCTCATTGCACATTTATAAAACACAGACAGACAGACAGACATTTAGTATAACAGACTAGACATTTAGTATAACAGACTAGACATTTAGTATAACAGACTAGACATTTAGTATAACAGACTAGACATTTAGTATAACAGACTAGACATTTAGTATAACAGACTAGACATTTAGTATAACAGACTAGACATTTAGTATAACAGACTAGACATTTAGTATAACAGACTAGACATTTAGTATAACAGACTAGACATTTAGTATAACAGACTAGACATTTAGTATAACAGACGAGACGGCTAGTATAACAGACTAGACATTTAGTATAACAGGACATTTAGTATAACAGACTAGACGGCTAGTATAGCAGACTAGGCGGCTAGTATAACAGACTAGGCGGCTAGTATAACAGACGAGGCGGCTAGTATAACAGACTAGGCGGCTAGTATAACAGACTAGGCGGCTAGTATAACAGACTAGGCGGCTAGTATAACAGACTAGACGGCTAGTATAACAGACTAGGCGGCTAGTATAACAGACTAGGCGGCTGGTATAACAGACAGGCGGCTAGTATAACAGACTAGACGGCTAGTATAACAGACTAGGCGGCTAGTATAACAGACTAGACGGCTAGTATAACAGAGCGAGGCGGCTAGTATAACAGACGAGGCGGCTAGTATAACAGACGAGGCGGCTAGTATAACAGACGAGGCGGCTAGTATAACAGACGAGGCGGCTAGTATAACAGACGAGACGGCTAGTATAACAGACGAGGCGGCTAGTATAACAGACTGGCGGCTAGTATAACAGACTGGCTAAGTATGCTGCTAGTGGCTATTATATAACTTGTGCTTGGTGTATCAGAGTGGGCTGCACAGGAGTATAGGAGGGGCTTGGTGTCACAGCACAGGAGGAGGAGGGGCTAGTATGGTGTATAACAGACTAGACACAGGAGGAGGCTAGGCTAGTATAACAGGGGGAGGAGTATAACAGACGAGACGGCTAGTATAACAGTCGGCGCAGCACAGGAGGGCGAGTATAACAGAGGGGCGCTAGTATAACAGCGAGGAGGGAGGGGCTAGTATAGCAGGGAGGAGGCGCTAGTATAACAGACAGGAGACGAGGCGCTAGTATAACAGACGAGGGCGCTAGTGTAACAGCACGGCGCTAGAGGAGGAGGCGCTAGTATCACAGCACACGGGGAGGAGGGAGGGGCTGGTATCACAGCACAGCGAGTATAACAGAGGGGCTAGTATAACAGGTGTGAGGCGCAGCACAGGAGCGAGGACTAGACGGCGCTGGTGTCACAGACACAGGAGTATAACAGAGGGCGCTGGTATAACAGACACGGGCGAGGAGGGGCGCTAGTATAACAGACTGGAGAGGGCGCTAGTATAACAGACTAGGACGGCGCTAGGAGACGGGCTAGTATAACAGACTAGACTGGTAGTATAACAGACAGCGCAGTATAACAGAGGACGGCTCTAGTATAACAGACTAGGCTTGGCTAGTATAACAGACAGGAGGAGGAGGGGCTTGGTGTCACAGCACAGGAGGAGGAGGGGCTTGGTGTCACAGCACAGGAGGAGGAGGGGCTTGGTGTCACATCACAGGAGGAGGAGGGGCTTGGTGTCACAGCACAGGAGGAGGAGGGACTTGGTGTCACAGCACAGAAGGAGGAGGGGCTTGGTGTCACAGCACAGAAGGAGGAGGGGCTTGGTGTCACAGCACAGGAGGAGGAGGGGCTTGGTGTCACAGCACAGGAGGAGGAGGGGCTTGGTGTCACAGCACAGAAGGAGGGACTTGGTGTCACAGCACAGAAGGAGGGACTTGGTGTCACAGCACAGAGGAGGAGGGATGGTGTTAACAGGAGGAGGAGGGGCTTGGTGTCACAGAGGCACATGTTTAGGAGGGGCTTGGTGTCACAGCACAGGAGGAGAGGGGCTTGGTGTCACAGCACAGGAGGAGGAGGGGCTTGGTGTCACAGCACAGGAGGAGGAGGGGCTTGTGTCACAGCACAGAATGAGGAGGGGCTTGGTGTCACAGCATGAATGAGGAGGGGCTTGGTGTAAGTACAGAAGGAGGAGGGGCTTGGTGTCACAGCACAGAAGGAGGGGCTTGGTGTCACAGCATGTTTTCCTCTTGGTGTCACAGCACAGGAGGAGGAGGGGCTTGGTGTCACAGCACAGGAGGAGGAGGGACTTGGTGTCACAGCACAGGAGGAGGCTGGGTGTGTCTCAGCACAGGAGGAGGAGGAGGGGCTTGGTGTCCAGCACAGGAGGAGGAGGGCTTGGTGTCACAGCTGGAGGAGGCTTGGTGTCACAGCACAGGAGTCTGAGGGGCTTGGTGTCACAGCACAGAGGAGGAGGGACTCCTGGTGTCACAGCACAGGAGCTCCCCTGGCTTGGTGTCACAGCACAGGAGGAGGAGGGGCTTGGTGTCACAGCACAGGAGGAGGAGGGACTTGGTGTCACAGCACAGGAGGAGGGAGGGACTCTTGGTGTCTCTCACAGAATGAGGAGGGGCTTGTCTCTAGCACAGAATGAGGAGGGGCTTGGTGTCACAGCACAGAAGGAGGAGGGCTCCCTGTGTCACAGCACAGAAGGAGGAGGGGCTTCCTGTCACAGCACTCCTGAGGGAGGGCTTGGGTGTACAGCACTAGGAGGGACTTGGTCTCCAGCACAGAATGAGGGGGGTTTGGTCTCTCCAGCATCGGAAGGATCTCCTCTGGTGTCATAGCTCAGGAGCTCCCCCTGTCTCTGGTGTCACAGCACTCGCTCCCTGCTCTCCTCTCTCTCTCTTCGGTGTCACAGCACAGAAGGAGGAGGGGCTTGGTGTCACAGCACAGAAGGAGGAGGTTTGGTCTCACAGCCTGTCTCTCCTCTCTTCTCTCACAGCACCTGTCTCTCCTCTCTGGTGTCACAGCTCGCTAGGAGGGGCTCTGGTGTCACAGCACAGAAGTAGGAGGGGCTTGGTGTCACAGCCAGAAGGAGGAGGGCTCTCCTGTCACAGCCTGTCTCTCCTCTCTGGTGTCACAGCACAGAAGTCTCTCCTCTCTTCTCTCTCAGCACCTGGAGGGGCTTCTCTCACTCTCAGAAGGAGGGGCTCCTCTCTGTCTCAGCACAGAAGGAGGGGCTGTCTCTGTCTCAGCACTCTCTCGCTCCCCTTGGTGTCACAGCCAGGGAGGAGGAGGGGCTTGGTCTCTCAGCACAGGAGGAGGGGCTTGGTGTCTCAGCACTCCCTGAGGAGGGCTTCTCTCTCTCGCCCCTGGAGGGGCTCTGGTCTCTCGCTCCCCTGTCTCTCCTCTCTGTCACAGCTCCCTGTCTCTCCTTGGTGTCACAGCACAGAAGGAGGAGGGGCTCGCAGCCAGGAGGAGGGAGGGGCTGGTGTCCTGCCAGGAGGAGGAGGGGCTTCCCTGTCTCAGCACTCTCTCTCTCTGGTGTCGCAGCCAGAAGGAGGGGCTCTCTCTCCTTCCTCTGGAGGAGGGGCTTGGTGTCTCGGTCACAGAAGGAGGAGGGGCTTGGTGTCTCAGCCCCTGGAGGGGCTTGGTGTCACAGCACAGAAGGAGGAGGGGCTTGGTGTCACAGCTCAGAAGCTCCCCTGGCTTGGTGTCTCAGCACAGAAGGAGGAGGGGCTTGGTGTCACAGCCTCTCTCTTGGTGTCACGCTCAGAAGGAGTCTCTCCTCTGGTGTCTCAGCTCAGAAGGCTCCCTGTCTTGGTGTCACAGCCAGAAGCTCCCTGTCTCTGGTGTCTCTCTCAGAAGGAGGAGGGTCTCTGGTGTCACAGCTCTCTCGCTCCTTGGGTGTCACAGCCTCTCTCTTGGTGTCCCTGTCACAGAAGGAGGAGGGGCTTGGTGTCACAGCCTGTCTCTCCTCTCTCTGGTGTCTCAGCACAGAAGGAGGAGGGCTTGGTGTCACAGCCAGAAGGGAGGGTCTCTCTCTGGTGTCACAGCACAGAAGGAGTCTCTCTCGAGACCAAAAGACAGACGCTCATAAAACAAACAACTTGATTCTTGCTCCTCTGTCTCTCCATTTGGAACTCTCTCTAATCCCCTGTCAAATGACTTTCTCTCTCGCTCCCCTGTCTTCCATTTCTCTCTGTTTAGATGGGTGTTCTCCAGCCTTCTTCTCTAGAGGCCCTGTTTCTGGGTGTTAAATGGAGACCAGCCTTCCCAGACAATGGAGACCTCTCTTTCTGCTCGCTAGGATCTTTGTCAGGTCTGTGTGTTGGTTTCCCTCGCTCCCCTGTCTCTCCTCTCTCTCTCTCTCTGCTCTCCTCTCTCTCTCCTGTCTTTCCTCTCTCTCTCTCGCTCTCCTGTCTCTCCTCTCTCTCTCGCTCCCCTGTCTCTCCTCTCCTCTCTCCCTCCCCTGTCTCTCCTCTCTCTCTCGCTCCCCTGTCTCTCCTCTCTCTCTCGCTCCCCTGTCTCTCCTCTCTCTCTCTCTCGCTCCCCTGTCTCTCCTCTCTCTCTCTCCTGTCTCTCCTCTCTCTCGCTCCCCTGTCTCTCTCCTCTCTCTCTCTCGCTCCCCTGTCTTCCCTCTCTCTCTCTCTCGCTCCCTGTCTCTCCTCTCTCTCTCTCGCTCCCCTGTCTCTCCTCTCTCTCTCTCTCGCTCCCCTGTCTCTCCTTCTCTCTCTCTCGCTCCCCTGTCTCTCCACTCTCTCTCTCTCGCTCCCCTCTCTCCTCTCTCTCACTCTCTCTCGCTCCCTGTCTCTCCTCTCTCTCTCTCTCTCGCTCCCCTGTCTCTCTCTCTCTCTCTCTCTCTCTCGCTCCCCTGTCTCTCCTCTCTCTCTCTCGCTCCCTGTCTCTCTCTCTCTCTCTCTCTCGCTCCCCTGTCTCTCCTCTCTCTCTCTCTCTCGCTCCCTGTCTCTCTCCTCTCTCTCTCGCTCCTCCTGTCTCTCCTCTCTCTCTCTCTCGCTCCCTGTCTCTCCTCTCTCTCTCTCTCTCTCCCCTGTCTCTCCTCTCTCTCTCTCTCGCTCCCTGTCTCTCCTCTCTCTCTCTCTCGCTCCCTGTCTCTCCTCTCTCTCTCTCTCAGCTCTCCCTGTCTCTCTCTCTCTCTGCTCTCTCTCTGTCTGTCTCTTCTCTCTCTCTCGCTCCCCTGTCTCTCCTCTCTCTCTCTCTCTCTCCCTGTCTCTCCTCTCTCTCTCTCTCGCTCCCTGCCTCTCCCTCTCTCTCTCTCTCCTGCTCTCTCTCTCTCTCCGCTCCCCTGCCTCTCCTCTCTCTCTCTCTCCTGCCTCTCTCTCCTCTCTCTCTCCAGGGCCCTGTCTCCTAGTCTCTCACTCTCCTGCCAGGGCCTCTCCTCTCTCTGTCTCACAGTAGGAGGAACCAGGGCCTCTCCTCTAGTGTCTCACTCTCCAGGCCTCCCTCTCTCTCTCTCTCCTGCCTCTCCTCTCCCTCTCTCTCCTGCCTCTCTCTCCTCCAGGGCTCCTGCCTCTCCTCTCCTCTCTCTCTCCTGCCCTCCCTCTCCTCTCTCTCTCCTGGCCTCTCCTCATAGTCCTCTCTCTCTCTCTCTCTGTCTCTCAGGGCTCTCTAGTCTCTCACAGTAGGAGGGAACCAGGGCCCTGTCTCATAGTGTCTCTCTAGGAGGAACTCAGGGCCCTCAGGCTCTGTCTCTCTCTCTCCCCTCCCTGTCTCTCCTCCTCTCCTCTCCTCTCTCTCTGTCTCACAGTAGGAGGAACCAGGGCCCTGTTCTCCTGTCTCACCTCAGGGCCCTGTCTCTCTCCTCTCTCCCCTGTAGCAGTAAGCTGCTGTCAGAGCTGCGTCAGGAAGCAGCGGTATGCCTGGGTCTCCTGTGCACCGCTCTGAGCTATGAAACAGAGCGCATCTTCAAGTGGATGTTTGTCAAGTTCAGCTCCAGCACCCGGGACGAGGTCAGGCTGCTGTACCTGGTGGCAGCGTACCGAGCCCTGGAGGCAGCCGGAGAGAGGAAGGCCTTCTCACCTGTCATGCAGGTAGGAGGAACCAGGGCCCTGTTCATAGTGTCTCACAGTAGGAGGAACCAGGGCCCTGTTCATAGTGTCTCACAGTAGGAGGAACCAGGGCCCCGTTCATAGTGTCTCACAGTAGGAGGAACCAGGGCCCTGTTCATAGTGTCTCACAGTAGGAGGAACCAGGGCCCTGTTCATAGTGTCTCACAGTAGGAGGAACCAGGGCCCTGTTCATAGTGTCTCACAGTAGGAGGAACCAGGGCCCCGTTCATAGTGTCTCACAGTAGGAGGAACCAGGGCCCCGTTCATAGTGTCTCACAGTAGGAGGAACCAGGGCCCTGTTCATAGTGTCTCACAGTAGGAGGAACCAGGGCCCCGTTCATAGTGTCTCACAGTAGGAGGAACCAGGGCCCTGTTCATAGTGTCTCACAGTAGGAGGAACCAGGGCCCCGTTCATAGTGTCTCACAGTAGGAGGAACCAGGGCCCTGTTCATAGTGTCTCACAGTAGGAGGGCTGACTTGGGATCGCTTTGACCTTTTTAGATCACAATGAATAAGATGACATTGAACAGGGGGTGCCTGTGTCCTAGATCAGCAGGGCCCCGTTCATAGTGTCTCGTACCCTGAATATGTTTTGTTATAAGGAACCAGGGTTGTTGTTAGGGACAGTCACGTCTCAGAGAGGGGCAGGGTGGGTAACTGACCAGGGCCCTGTCATGTTTTGTTATAATCCCAGGGGTTGTTGTTAGGGACAGGGGTTACGTTGAGAGGAACCAGGGGTTCATAGTGTCTCACAGTGGAGGAACCAGGGCCCCGTCATAGTGTCATGTTTTGTTATAATCCCAGGGTTGTTGTTAGTAGGGGACGGTTCACGTCTCACAGTAGGAGGCAGGGTGGGTAAGTAGGAGGAACCAGGGTCTGTCATGTTTTGTTATAATCCCAGGGTTGTTGTTAGGGGAACAGTCACGTCTCAGAGAGGGGCAGGGTGGGTAACTGACCGTCTGTGTCATGTTTTGTTATAATCCCAGGGTTGTTGTTAGGGACCACGTTGAGAGAGGGGCAGGGTGGGTAACTGACCGTCTGTGTCATGTTTTGTTATAATCCCAGGGTTGTTGTTAGGGTCGGTCACGTAGGAGGAAGAGGGGCAGGGTGGGTAACTGAGTGTCTCACAGTAGGAGGAACCAGGGCCCGTTCTGTGTCATGTTTTGTTATAATCCCAGGGTTGTTGTTAGGGTCTCACGTTGAGAGAGGGGCAGGGTGGGTAACTGACCGTCTGTGTCATGTTTTGTTATAATCCCAGGGTTGTTGTTAGGGACAGTCACGTTGAGAGAGGGGCAGGGTGGGCCCTGACCGTCTGTGTCTTTTGTTATAATCCCAGGGTTGTTGTTAGGGACAGTCACGTTGAGAGAGGGGCAGGGTGGGTAACTGACCGTCTGTGTCATGTTTTGTTATAATCCCAGGGTTGTTGTTAGGGACGGTCACGTTGGAGAGGGGCAGGGTGGGTAACTGACCGTCTGTGTCATGTTTTGTTATAATCCCAGGGTTGTTGTTAGGGACGGTCACGTTGAGACCAGGGGCAGGGTGGGTAACTGACCGTCTGTGTCATGTTTTGTTATAATCCCAGGGTTGTTGTTAGGGTGTCACGTTGAGAGAGGGGCAGGGTGGGTAACTGACCGTCTGAACCAGGGCCCCGTTCATAGTGTCTCACAGTAGGAGGAACCAGGGCCCCTGTCATCAGTAGGAGGAACCAGGGCCCTGTTTGTTATAATCCCAGGGTTGTTGTTAGGGGACAGGGTCACGTTGAGAGAGGGGCAGGGTGGGTAACTGACCGTCTGTGTCTCATGTTTTGTTATAATCCCAGGGTTGTTGTTAGGGACAGTCACGTTGAGAGAGGGGCAGGGTGGGTAACTGACCGTCTGTGTCATGTTTTGTTATAATCCCAGGGTTGTTGTTAGGGTCTCACAGTACGTTGAGAGAGGGGCAGGGTGGGTAACTGACCGTAGGTGTCATGTTTTGTTATAATCCCAGGGTTGTTGTTAGGACCAGGGTCACGTTGAGAGTGGGCAGGGTGGGTAACTGACCGTCTGTGTCATGTTTTGTTATAATCCCAGGGTTGTTGTTAGGGACGGTCACGTTGAGAGAGGGGCAGGGTGGGTAACTGACCAGGTCTGTGTCATGTTTTGTTATAATCCCAGGGTTGTTGTTAGGGGACAGGGTCACGTTGAGAGAGGGGCAGGGTGGGTAACTGACCGTCTGTGTCATGTTTTGTTATAATCCCAGGGTTGTTGTTAGGGGACAGGGTCACGTTGAGAGAGGGGCAGGGTGGGTAACTGACCGTCTGTGTCATGTTTTGTTATAATCCCAGGGTTGTTGTTAGGGACGGTCACGTTGAGAGAGGGGCAGGGTGGGTAACTGACCGTCTGTGTCATGTTTTGTTATAATCCCAGGGTTGTTGTTAGGGACGGTCACGTTGAGAGAGGGGCAGGGTGGGTAACTGACCGTCTGTGTCATGTTTTGTTATAATCCCAGGGTTGTTGTTAGGGACGGTCACGTTGAGAGAGGGGCAGGGTGGGTAACTGACCGTCTGTGTCATGTTTTGTTATAATCCCAGGGTTGTTGTTAGGGACGGTCACGTTGAGAGAGGGGCAGGGTGGGTAACTGACCGTCTGTGTCATGTTTTGTTATAATCCCAGGGTTGTTGTTAGGGACGGTCACGTTGAGAGAGGGGCAGGGTGGGTAACTGACCGTCTGTGTCATGTTTTGTTATAATCCCAGGGTTGTTGTTAGGGACTGTCACGTTGAGAGAGGGGCAGGGTGGGTAACTGACCGTCTGTGTCATGTTTTGTTATAATCCCAGGGTTGTTGTTAGGGACGGTCACGTTGAGAGAGGGGCAGGGTGGGTAACTGACCGTCTGTGTCATGTTTTGTTATAATCCCAGGGTTGTTGTTAGGGACGGTTACGTTGAGAGAGGGGCAGGGTGGGTAACTGACCGTCTGTGTCATGTTTTGTTATAATCCCAGGGTTGTTGTTAGGGACTGTCACGTTGAGAGAGGGGCAGGGTGGGTAACTGACCGTCTGTGTCATGTTTTGTTATAATCCCAGGGTTGTTGTTAGGGACGGTTACGTTGAGAGAGGGGCAGGGTGGGTAACTGACCGTCTGTGTCATGTTTTGTTATAATCCCAGGGTTGTTGTTAGGGACGGTTACGTTGAGAGAGGGGCAGGGTGGGTAACTGACCGTCTGTGTCATGTTTTGTGTCAGCTGGTGATGAGTAGCCTGCAGTCCATCCTGGAGAACCTGGACACGCCGGAGCTGCTGTGTCAGAGGGGCGTCCGCTGCATCCTGCAGGTGGCCCGCTGCTACCCACACGTCTTCAGCACCAACTTCAGAGTGAGGGGCACACACACACACACACACACACACACACACACACACACACACACACACACACACACACACACACACACACACACACACACACACACGTCTTCAGCACCAACTTCAGGTGGTGGCCACACACACACACACACACACACGCACACACACCATCCACACACACGTCTTCAGCACCAACTTCAGAGTGAGTGGCCACACACACACACACACACGTCTTCAGCACCAACTTCAGAGTGGTGGCCACACACACACACGTCTTCAGCACCAACTTCAGAGTGGTGGCACACACACACACACACACGCTGCCACACGCACGCACCCACTCTTCAGCGTCTTCACTTCAGAGTGGTGGCCACACACACACACACACACACACACACACACACACGTCTTCAGCACCAACTTCAGAGTGGTGGCAACACACACACACACACACACACACACACACACACACACACACACACACACACACACACACACACACACACGTCTTCAGCACCCAACTTCAGAGTGGTGGCACACACACACACACACACACACACACACACACACACACACACACACACACACACACACACACACACACACACACACACACACACACGTCTTCAGCACCAACTTCAGAGTGAGTGGCACACACACACACACACACACACACACACACACACACACACACACACACACACACACGTCTTCAGCACCAACTCAGAGTGAGTGGCAACACACACAACACACACACACACACACACACACACACACACACACACACACCACACACACACACACGCACACACACACTCACACACACACACACACACGTCTTCTCCCTCTTTCTCAACCTCAGAGTCTCCACACACTGCCACACACACACACACACTCACACACACACACACACTGCACTGGTTCTCTCCCTGGCATCTCTCTCTACCTCGTCTCCTACTGCCTGGCATCTCTCTCCCTCTGTTTCTCTCCCTCGTCTCCTACTGCCTGGCTCGCTCCCTCTTTCTCTCCCTCGTCTCCTACTGCCTGGCTCGCTCCCTCTTTCTCTTCCTCGTCTCCTCCTGCCTGGTTCGCTCCCTCTTTCTCTACCTCGTCTCCTCCTGCCTGGTTCTCTCCCTCTCTCTCTACCTCGTCTCCTACTGCCTGGTTCTCTCCCTCTCTCTCTACCTCGTCTCCTCTTGCCTGGTTCGCTCCCTCTCTCTCTACCTCGTCTCCTCCTGCCTGGTTATCTCCCTCTCTCTCTACCTCGTCTCCTCCTGCCTGGTTCTCTCCCTCTCTCTCTACCTCGTCTCCTCTTGCCTGGTTCGCTCCCTCTCTCTCTACCTCGTCTCCTCCTGCCTGGTTATCTCCTCTCTCTCTACCTCGTCTCCTCCTGCCTGGTTCTCTCCCTCTGTCTCTACCTCGTCTCCTCTTGCCTGGTTCGCTCCCTCTCTCTCTACCTCGTCTCCTACTGCCTGGTTCTCTCCCTCTCTCTCTACCTCGTCTCCTCCTGCCTGGTTCTCTCCCCCTCTCTCTCTCCTGCCTGGTTATCCTCTCTCTCTACCTCTCATCCTGCCTGGTTCTCTCCCTCTGTCTCTACCAGCAGGTCTTCTTAATGTCCCCCAGAGTGTCTACAGTGAAGTATGTGTGTTGTGTTGACCCCTTGCCTGTTGTGTGTGACAGGATACGGTGGATATCTTGGTGGGCTGGCACATTGACCACACACAGAAACAGTCTCTGACTCAGCAGGTGTCAGGTGAGTGGACGCACACGTTTTCCCATCTTCCTCTTAGTATAGAATGTATAATCAGAATTCAGTGGGGTTGGACAGATGTCTGCAGGTCTGTAGTTGACATCAGTGTATGTTTTACACCAGGCTTTGTCACGGGGGATCCAATCAGGACCCCACAGGTGGTTTGAGTTAGACTCCATATAGTTTAAATGGATTAACACCAAATGGCAACTGATTATGGACCGATATTCATAGTTTATTGGCAGTCAAGGACCATCAAATTCCCAACACTATCAATAGTGGAGTCGTTTCCTGGAAATGGCCTGCAAGGACGTAATAAGTAGAGTGCAGCCATCCGGACCTCTGAACACTGAATACGGACCCTGGGGCAAAATGAGTTGGACACCTCTGGTTTTACACAAGTCATCTGTGTGTGTGTGTGTGTGTGTGTGTGTGTGTGTGTGTGTGTGTGTGTACTGTGTGTGTGTGTGTGTGTGTGTGTGTGTGTGTGTGTGTGTGTGTGTGTGTGTGTGAACTGTGTGTGTGTGCAGGCTGGCTGCAGAGCCTGGAACAGTTCTGGGTAGCTGACCTGACCTTCTCCACCACGCTGTTGGGACAGTTTCTAGAGGACATGGAGGCCTACGCAGAGGTCAGTAACACCACTACGCACACACACACACACACACACACACACACACACACACACACACACACACACACACACACACACACACACACACACAGTTCTGGGTAGCAGATCACCGGTGGACTCTAATGAAGTTGTAGTGACATCAAGGATGATCAATGGAAATGTATTTAATCCATTAAGATTTCAGGCTTTAACACAACAACATGTAGAATAAGTCTAGGGGTTTAACACCACAACATGTAGAATAAGTCTAGGGGTTTAACACCACAACATGTAGAATAAGTCTAGGGGTTTAACACCACAACATGTAGAATAAGTCTAGGGGTTTAACACCACAACATGTAGAATAAGTCTAGGGGTTTAACACCACAACATGTAGAATAAGTCTAGGGGTTTAACACAACAACATGTAGAATAAGTCTAGGGGTTTAACACCACAACATGTAGAATAAGTCTAGGGGTTTAACACCACAACATGTAGAATAAGTCTAGGGGTTTAACACCACAACATGTAGAATAAGTCTAGGGGTTTAACACCACAACATGTAGAATAAGTCTAGGGGTTTAACACCACAACATGTAGAATAAGTCTAGGGGTTTAACACCACAACATGTAGAATAAGTCTAGGGGTTTAACACCACAACATGTAGAATAAGTCTAGGGGTTTAACACCACAACATGTAGAATAAGTCTAGGGGTTTAACACCACAACATGTAGAATAAGTCTAGGGGTTTAACACCACAACATGTAGAATAAGTCTAGGGGTTTAACACCACAACATGTAGAATAAGTCTAGGGGTTTAACACCACAACATGTAGAATAAGTCTAGGGGTTTAACACCACAACAACATGTAGAATAAGTCTAGGGGTTTAACACCACAACATGTAGAATAAGTCTAGGGGTTTAACACCACAACATGTAGAATAAGTCTAGGGGTTTAACACCACAACATGTAGAATAAGTCTAGGGGTTTAACACCACAACATGTAGAATAAGTCTAGGGGTTTAACACAACAACATGTAGAATAAGTCTAGGGGTTTAACACCACAACATGTAGAATAAGTCTAGGGGTTTAACACCACAACATGTAGAATAAGTCTAGGGGTTTAACACCACAACATGTAGAATAAGTCTAGGGGTTTAACACCACAACATGTAGAATAAGTCTAGGGGTTTAACACAACAACATGCGGAATAAGTCTAGGGGTTTAACACCACAACATGTAGAATAAGTCTAGGGGTTTAACACAACAACATGTAGAATAAGTCTAGGGGTTTAACACAACAACATGTAGAATAAGTCTAGGGGTTTAACACCACAACATGTAGAATAAGTCTAGGGGTTTAACACCACAACATGTAGAATAAGTCTAGGGGTCTGAATACACTGTTTCAGTGGAACATGTTGGTGTCGTTGACATCCTGTTGTATTAACATTACATTTGAAACGTCATGAACAAATCTATGGACTTCCTGTCCCACGTTGTCTCCAGGACCTGGGTCACGTGGGTTCTGGCGAATAAGTCGAGGGGACATCCCTCCACCCACGGTGTCTCTGCCCAACTGGCCGCCCTGCTGAGGGTGTTCAGCACCAACATGTGAATAATCGGACAGCGCTTTAACCCCATTAGAGGACCGCCCATCACACAGGCATAAGTCTCTGGGGTTTAACACCACAACATGTAGAATAACAGGGTTTAACACACACACACACACACACACACTAGGGGTTTAACACACACACACACACACACACACACACACACACAGGAATAAGTCTCTGTTTAACACACACCACACACACATCACAATACACACACCACAACATCTAGAATAAGTCTAGAGGGTTTAACACACACATCACACACACACACAGGGTTTAACAGGGACACAGACATGTAGAATAAGTCAGGGTTTAACACCACAACATGTAGAATAAGTCTAGGGTTCTCACCACAACACACGGAATAAGTCTAGGGTTTAACTCCCACACTCCATCCTCCCTCTCTCCTCACACTCAACTCTCACTTCCTCCCTCATCCCTCTCTAGGGGTTTAACACCACTCATTCCTAGAATAAGTCTAGGGTTTAACTCCACTCATCGGAATAAGTCTAGGGGTTTCCTCCATGTAGAATAAGTCTAGGGGTTTAACACCACAACATGTAGAATAAGTCTAGGGGTTTAACACCACTCTCATGTAGAATAAGTCTCCCTCTTTAACACCACAACATCCCTTAAGTCTAGGGTTTAACACACAACTCCTAGAATAAGTCTAGGGGTTTAACACCTCTCATTAGAATAAGTCTAGGGTTCTCTCATTCCTCCATCTAGAATAAGTCTAGGGGTTTAACTCTCTCAACTCCTAAGTCCCCTCTCTTTACTCCCAACATGTAGAATAAGTCTAGGGTTTAACTCTCACAACATTCCTCCCTCTCTCCTTCCTCCCTCTAACTTCCACTCTCTTCCTCCCTCTCTCCCTTCCTCCCTCTCTCCTTCCTCCCTCTCTCCTTAACCTCAACATCGGAATCTCTTCCTCTAGGGGTTTAACTCCCTCTCTCATTAGAATAAGTCTAGGGGTTTAACACCACAACATCTAGAATAAGTCTAGGGGTTTCCCTCTCTCTCATGTCCTCCCTCTAGGGGTTCCTCACCACAACATCCTCTCTCCTCCTTCTCTCCTCAACTCTAGAATTCCTCTCTCCTTTCTCTTCCTCCCTCTAGAATAAGTCCCTCTCTCATTCCTCCCACAACTGTAGAATTCCTCCTCTACTCCCTCTCTCATTCCTCCCTAGAATCCCTCTCTCATTTCCCTCACAACATGTAGAATACTCCCTAGGGGTTTAACTCCCTCTCATTCCTCCAACATGCGGAATAAGTCTAGGGTTTCCCTCTCTCCTCCTCAACATTCGGAATAAGTCTCTCTTCTTCCCTCTCTCCTTCCCTCTCTCTCTTCCTTTCTCTCCTTCCTCCCCTCTCTAGGGGTTTAACTCCATTCAACCCTCTAAGTCCTAGGGTTTAACTCCACTCTCTCATTCCTCCTAGGGTTTACTCCACAACATCCCTCTTTCCTCTCTTCCTGTAGAATCCCTCTCTCATTCCTTAACACTCCCTCTCATTCTCTAAGTCTCCCTCCTCCTTTAACATTCCTCCCTCTCTCCCTCTAGGGTTCCTCCCTCAACTCCTCTCTCATTCCTCCCTCTTCCCTCTCTCATTCCTGTAGAATCCTCCCTCTAGGGGTTCTAACACTCCCTCTCTCCTTCCTCCCTCTAGGGTTTCTCTCACTGTTCTCCCTCTCTCATTCCTCCCTCTCTCCCTCTCCCTTCCTAACCTCCTACTCTCTCATTCCTCCTCTCTACTCCCTCTCTCATTCCTCCCTCCTCATTCCTCCCCTCCCCTACTCCCTCTCTCATTCCTCCCTCTCTCCCTCTCTCATTCCTCCCTCCACTCCCCTCTCATTTCCTCCCCAAACTCCCTCTCTCATGTTCTCTCACCTCTTCCTCCCTCTCTCATTCCTCCCTCAACCCTCTCTCATTCCGCCCATCCTCTACTCCCCTCTCTCATACTCCCTCTCACACATTCCTCCCTCTACTCCCTCTCTCATTCCTCCCTCTACTCCCTCTCTCATTCCTCCCTCACTCACCTCTCTCATTCCTCCCTCACTCCCCTCTCTCATTCCTCCCTCACTCCCTCTCTCATTCCTCCCTCTACTCCCTCTCTCATTCCTCCCTCACTCCCTCTCTCATTCCTCCCTCTACTCCCCCTCTCTCATTCCTCCCTCACTCCCTCTCTCATTCCTCCCTCTCTCCCACTCTCATTCCTCCTCTACTCCTCTCTCATTCCTCCCTCCCTCTACTCCCTCTCTCATTCCTCCCTCTCTTCCTCCCTCTCTCATTCCTCTCCCCTCACTCCCCTCTCTCATTCCTCCCTCACAGAGGCTTCCCTCTCTCATTCCTCCCTCTACTCCCTCTCTCATTCCTCCCTCTACTCCCTCTCTCATTCCTCTGTAAGGCGAGATTCCTCCCTCTCTCATTCCTCCCTCTACTCCCTCTCTCATTCCTCCCTCTCACATCATTTTCCCAATACACTCCCTCTCTCATTCCTCTCTACTCCCTCTCTCATTCCTCCCTCTACTCCCTCTCTCATTCCTCCCTCTACTCCCTCTCTCATTCCTCCTCTACTCCCTCTCTCATTCCTCCCTCTACTCCTCTCTCATTCCTCCCTCCTCCCTCATTCCTCCTCTCTCCCTCTCTCATTCCTCCTCTCCTCTCTCTCTCTCCCTCCTCTCTCTCTCCTCCCTCTCTCATCCTCCTCTCCTCTCCTCTCTTCTTCCCTCTCTCCTTCCTCCTCTCTCCTTCCTCCCTCTCTCCTTCCTCCCTCTCTCCTTCCTCCCTCTCTCCTCTCTCCCTCTCTCCTTCCTCCCTCTCTCCTTCCTCCCTCTCTCCTTACTCCCTCTCCTTCTTCCCTCTCCTCTCATTCCTCCCTCTCTCCTTCTCTCCTTCCTCCTCCTCTCTCCTTCTTCCTCTCTCTCCTCCCTCTCTCTTCCTCCCTCTCCCTCTCTCCCTCTCTCCTTCCTCCCTCTACTCCCTCTCTCATTCCTCTCTCCTCTCTCCTTCCTCCCTCTCTCCTTCCTCATTCCTCCCTCTCTTCCCTCTCTCGTCTTCCTCTCCTCTCCTCCCTCTCTCATTCCTCCCTCTCTCCTTCCTCTCTCATTCCTCCTCTCCCTCTCTCCTTCCTCCCTCTCCTTCCCTCTCTCCATTCCTCCCTCTCCTCCCTCTCTCATTCCTCCCTCTCCTCTCCTCTCTCATTCCTCCCTCTCTCCCTCCCTCTCTCATTCCTCCCTCTCTCCCTCTCTCATTCCTCCCTCTACTCCCTCTCTCATTCCTCCCTCTACTCCCTCTCTCATTCCTCCCTCTCCCTCTCTCATTCCTCCCTCTCTCCTCTCATCCCTCTCCTCTACTCCCTCTCTCCTTCCTCCCCCTCTCCTCCCTCTTCCTTCCTCCCTCTCTACTTCCCCTCTCTCATTCCTCCCTCTCTCCTTCTCCCTCTCTCATTCCTCCCTCTCTCCTTCCTCCCTCTCTCATTCCTCCCTCTACTCCCTCTCTCATTCCTCCCTCTACTCCCTCTCTCATTCCTCCCTCTACTCCCTCTCTCATTCCTCCCTCTACTCCCTCTCTCATTCCTCCCTCTACTCCCTCTCTCATTCCTCCCTCTACTCCCTCTCTCATTCCTCCCTCTACTCCCGCTCTCATTCCTCCCTCTACTCCCTCTCTCATTCCTCCCTCTACTCCCTCTCTCATTCCTCCCTCTACTCCCTCTCTCATTCCTCCCTCTACTCCCTCTCTCATTCCTCCCTCTACTCCCTCTCTCATTCCTCCCTCTACTCCCTCTCTCATTCCTCCCTCTACTCCCTCTCTCATTCCTCCCTCTCTCATTCCTCCCTCTCTCCTTCCTCCCTCTCTCATTCCTCTCTCTCTCCTTCCTCCCTCTCTCCCTCTCTCATTCCTCCTCTCTATTCCCTCCCTTCCTCCCTCTCTCATTCCTCCCTTCTCCTTCCTCCCTCTCTCTTCCTCCCTCTCTCCCTTCCTCCCTCTCATTCCTCCTCTTACTCCCTCTCTCATTCCTCCCTCTCTCCCTCTCTCATTCCTCCCTCTACTCCCTCTCTCATTCCTCCCTCTACTCCCCTCTCATTCCTCCCTCTCCTCTCCATTCCTCCCCTCTCTCCTTCCTCCCTCTCTCCTTCTCTCATTCCTCCCTCTCTCCTCTCTCATTCCTCCCTCTCTCCTCTCTTTCCTCCCTCTTCTCCCTCTCTCATTCCTCCCTCTACTCCTCTCTCATTCCTCCCTCTCTCCCTCTCTCATTCCTCCCTCCTCCCTCTCTCATTCCTCCCTCTACTCCCTCTCTCATTCCTCCCTCTACTCCCCTCTCTCATTCCTCCTCTACTCCCTCTCTCATTCCTCCCTCTACTCCCTCTCTCATTCCTCCCTCTACTCCCTCTCTCATTCCTCCCTCTACTCCCTCTCTCATTCCTCCCTCTACTCCCTCTCTCATTCCTCCCTCTACTCCCTCTCTCATTCCTCCCTCTACTCCCTCTCTCATTCCTCCCTCTACTCCCTCTCTCATTCCTCCCTCTACTCCCTCTCTCATTCCTCCCTCTACTCCCTCTCTCATTCCTCCCTCTACTCCCTCTCTCATTCCTCCCTCTACTCCCTCTCTCATTCCTCCCTCTACTCCCTCTCTCCTTACTCCCTCTCTCTCTACTCCCAGAGATGTAATGTTCTCTCCTTCCTCCCTCTACTCCCTCTCTCATTCCTCCCTCTACTCCCTCTCTCATTCCTCCCTCTCCTCCCTCTACTCCCTCTCTCCTTCCTCCCTCTACTCCCTCTCTCATTCCTCCCTCTACTCCCTCTCTCATTCCTCCCTCTACTCCCTCTCTCATTCCTCCCTCTACTCCCTCTCTCATTCCTCCCTCTACTCCCTCTCTCATTCCTCCCTCTCCCTCTCTCCTTCCTCCCTCTACTCCCTCTCTCCTTCCTCCCTCTACTCCCTCTCTCATTCCTCCCTCTACTCCCTCTCTCATTCCTCCCTCTACTCCCTCTCTCATTCCTCCCTCTACTCCCTCTCTCATTCCTCCTCTCTCCCTCATTCCTCCCTCTACTCCCTCTCTCATTCCTCCCTCTACTCCCTCTCTCATTCCTCCCTCTACTCCCTCTCTCATTTCCTCCCTCCTCCCTCTCTCATTCCTCCCTCTACTCCCTCTCTCATTCCTCCCTCTACTCCCTCTCTCATTCCTCCTCTACTCCCTCTCTCATTCCTCCCTCTCCTCTACTCCCTCTCTCATTCCTCCCTCTACTCCCTCTCTCATTCCTCCTCTACTCCCCTCTCTTCTCCTCTACTCCCTCTCTCCTTCCTCCCTCTACTCCCTCTCTCATTCCTCCCCTACTCCCTCTCTCATTCCTCCCTCTACTCCCTCTCTCATTCCTCCCTCCTCCCTCTACTCCCTCTCTCATTCCTCCTTCCTCCCTCTACTCCCTCTCTCATTCCTCCCTCTACTCCCTCTCTCCCTCTCTCCTTCCTCCCTCTACTCCCTCTCTCCTTCCTCCTCTCTCCCTCTACTCCCTCTCCTTCCTCCCTCTACTCCCTCTCTCATTCCTCCCTCTCCCTCTCCCCCATTCCTCCCTCCTCTCCTCCCTCCTCCCTCTCATTCCTCCCTCTACTCCCTCTCTCATTCCTCCCTCTACTCCCTCTCTCATTCTCCCTCTTCCTCTCTCATTCCCCTCTACTCCCTCTCTCATTCCTCCCTCTCTCCCTCTCTCATTCCTCCCTCTCCCCTCTCATTCCTCTCTTCCTCCCTCTCATTCCTCCCTCTACTCCCTCTCCCTCTCCTTCCTCCCTCTACTCCCTCTCTCATTCCTCCCTCTACTCCCTCTCTCTTCCTCCCTCTACTCCCTCTCTCATTCCTCCCTCTACTCCCTCTCTCATTCCTCCCTCTACTCCCTCTCTCATTCCTCCCTCTACTCCCTCTCTCATTCCTCCCTCTACTCCCTCTCTCATTCCTCCCTCTACTCCCTCTCTCATTCCTCCCTCTCTCCCTCCTCCCTCTACTCCCTCTCTCATTCCTTCCTCCCTCTCTCATTCCTCCCTCTACTCCCTCTCTCATTCCTCCCTCTACTCCCTCTCTCATTCCTCCCTCTCTCATTCCTCCCTCTACTCCCTCTCTCATTCCTCCCTCTACTCCCTCTCTCCTTCCTCCCTCTCTCCTTCCTCCCTCTCTCCTTCCTCCCTCTCTCCTTCCTTCCTCCCTTTCTCCAGGTTTTGAACCGGGTGTTGGCGTGCGTGTCGACGGCCAAGCAGGTGTTGTTCTCTGAGCCGGTGTTGACGGCGGGGAACGAGTGTGTGTGTGTCCTGCTGGTGAGCTTGGAGCCGTCCGCACAGCTGACCGACGCCGTCATCACCTACGGTCTGGACCAGCTGGATGCCTGCCGGGCCTGTGGCCCAGAGTACAGCCTGGCCGTCCTCAGCCTCATCACGTTGGTAAGAACTGGCTCTAATACTAGTTTGCATACAGCTGAGGACTGTTTTTATGCGGCCGGGGACTGTTTTTATGCGGCCGGGGACTGTTTTTTTATGCGGCCGGGGACTGTTTTTTTATGCGGCCGGGGACTGTTTTTGCGGCCGGGACTGGTTTATACGGCCGGGACTGTTTTTTTTTTATACGGCCGGGGGTTTTTAATACGGCCGGGACTGTTTTTAATGCGGCCGGGACTGTTTTTTTATTCGGCCGGGGACTGGTTTTATACGGCCGGGGACTGTGTTTATACGGCCGGGGACTGTGTTTACACGGCCGGGGACTGTGTTTACACGGCCGGGGACTGTGTTTACACGGCCGGGGACTGTGTTTACACGGCCGGGGACTGTGTTTATACGGCCGGGGACTGTGTTTACACGGCCGGGGACTGTGTTTATACGGCCGGGGACTGTGTTTATACGGCCGGGGACTGGTTTTATACGGCCGGGGACTGGTTTTTACGGGGACTGGTTTTATACGGCCGGGGACTGGTTTTATACGGCCGGGGACTGGACTACGGCCGGGGACTGGTTTTATACGGCCGGGGACTGTGTTTACACGGCCGGGGACTGGTTTTATATACGGCCGGGGACTGTGTTTACACGGCCGGGGACTGGTTTTATGCGACCGGGGACTGGTTTTTACGGCCGGGGACTGTTTTACGGCCGGGGACTGTTTTATGCGGCCGGGGGACTGGTTTATATACGGCCGGGACTGTTTTTAATACGGCTGGGACTGTGTTTTTACGGCCGGGGACTGTTCCACGGCCGGGGAATACGGCCGGGGACTGGTTTTATGCGGCCGGGGACTGTTTTTACGGCCGGGACTGTTTTTATGCGGCCGGGGACTGTTTTTATACGGCCGGGGACTGTTTTTATACGGCCGGGGACTGTTTTTATACGGCCGGGGACTGTTTTTATACGGCCGGGGACTGGTTTTTATGCGGCCGGGGACTGGTTTTTATACGGCCGGGGACTGTTTTTATACGGCCGGGGACTGGTTTTTTTATACGGCCGGGGACTGGTTTTATACGGCCGGGGACTGGTTTTATACGGCCGGGGACTGGTTTTATATACGGCCGGGGACTGGTTTTATACGGCCGGGGACTGTTTTTTAATACGGCCGGGGACTGGTTTTGTGAGCGGAAACTTGAATGTTGCGTCCAATATATGCCTACATTCTGAAAAATGTTGACAATTTTATGCATGTCTGCCCTAAAGCAGAGAACTGGTTGGTCATTCAGCGTGTTGCCTCTCCTCTTAATAATAATAATGATAATATTGATTATCTGCTCCTAATGGTCTCTCCTCTCTCTCTCTCTCTCTCTCTGTGTGTTGTAGATTGTGGACCAGATCAACACTAAGCTCCCAGCGTGGTTTGTGGAGAAGCTGCTGGCTCCGACATCACAGCTCCTGGAGCTACGCTTCAACAGGGACAGAGAGGTGGGTGTGTTTGTCAGGGATGTGACAAATGGAAACACGTTCTTGACTTTTAAACTGCCGTTAAAACGATAAGAAAAATGTGTAGAATTGTGACCTATGGGGCCAATGAAGTTCCATCTACCACAGACATAGGCTGAATGCCAAACCCAACACTTGGGCCCCTAAGCCCTTTATCTAGTGGCCACTTGCTGTTGTGTTCGATTAGTGATCATTTGAGTCTGCAAGAGTTTTGCCCCAAAGGAGCAATGAGACGATGCACACTAATGTTACAGAGATGTAATGTTAGCTAGCTAAGGATGTTGGGCTCTGATAACAGATGTAATGTTAGCTAAGGATGTTGGGCTCTGATAACAGATGTAATGTTAGCTAGCTAAGGATGTTGGGCTCTGATAAACACAGAGATGTAATGTTAGCTAGCTAAGGATGTTGGGCTCTGATAACAGATGTAATGTTAGCTAGCTAAGGATGTTGGGCTCTGATAACAGATGTAATGTTAGCTAGCTGAGGATGTTGGGCTCTGATAACAGATGTAATGTTAGCTAGCTGAGGATGTTGGGCTCTGATAACAGATGTAATGTTAGCTAGCTGAGGATGTTGGGCTCTGATAACAGATGTAATGTTAGCTAGCTAAGGATGTTGGGCTCTGATAACAGATGTAATGTTAGCTAGCTAAGGATGTTGGGCTCTGATAAACAGATGTAATGTTAGCTAGCTAAGGATGTTGGGCTCTGATAAACACAGATGTAATGTTAGCTAGCTAAGGATGTTGGGCTCTGATAAACACAGAGATGTAATGTTAGCTAGCTAAGGATGTTGGGCTCTGATAAACACAGAGATGTAATGTTAGCTAGCTAAGGATGTTGGGCTCTGATAAACACAGAGATGTAATGTTAGCTAAGGATGTTGGGCTCTGATAACAGATGTAATGTTAGCTAGCTAAGGATGTTGGGCTCTAATAAACAGATGTAATGTTAGCTAAGGATGTTGGGCTCTGATCAACACAGATGTAATGTTAGCTAGCTAAGGATGTTGGGCTCTGATAAACACAGCTAGGATAAACAGATGCTGATAAACTGATAAAACAATGTAATGTTAGCTAGCTAAGGATGTTGGGCTCTGATAACAGATGTAATGTTAGCTAGCTAAGGATGTTGGGCTCTGATAACAGATGTAATGTTAGCTAGCTAAGGATGTTGGGCTCTGATAACAGATGTAATGTTAGCTAGCTGAGGATGTTGGGCTCTGATAACAGATGTAATGTTAGCTAGCTGAGGATGTTGGGCTCTGATAACAGATGTAATGTTAGCTAGCTAAGGATGTTGGGCTCTGATAACACTAGCTAGCTAAGGATGTTGGGCTCTGATGTAATGTTAGCTAGCTAAGGATGTTGGGCTCTGATAACAGATGTAATGTTAGCTAGCTAGCTAAGGATGTTGGGCTCTGATAAACACAGGTGTAATGTTAGCTAGCTAAGGATGTTGGGCTCTGATAAACACAGATGTAATGTTAGCTAGCTAAGGATGTTGGGCTCTGATAAACACATAGATGTAATGTTAGCTAGCTAACGATGTTGGGCTCTAATAAACAGATGTAATGTTAGCTAGCTAAGGATGTTGGGCTCTGATAACAGATGTAATGTTAGCTAAGGATGTTGGGCTCTGATAAACACAGAGATGTATGGTTAGCTAAGGATGTTGGGCTCTGATAACATATGTAATGTTAGCTAGCTAAGGATGTTGGGCTCTGATAACAGATGTAATGTTAGCTAGCTAAGGATGTTGGGCTCTGATCAACACTGATGTAATGTTAGCTAGCTAAGGATGTTGGGCTCTGATAAACACTGATGTAATGTTAGCTAGCTAAGGATGTTGGGCTCTGATAAACACAGATGTAATGTTAGCTAGCTAAGGATGTTGGGCTCTGATAAACACAGATGTAATGTTAGCTAGCTAAGGATGTTGGGCTCTGATAAACTCTCCAGGTGATGTAATGTACCAGCTGTGTCTTCACTGACCCCCTCTGCTTCTCTCTGTCTCTGATCTAATGTTCGCTCTCTCTCGCTCCAGGTGATGTCAGCAGCCCTGGGTGTTTCTGTCTGTGTGTCTTCACTGACCCCTCTGCTCCCCAGGTGATGTCAGCAGCCCTGGGTGTGTACCAGTCTGTTTTGAGCCTGAAGAACATCCCCATTCTGGAAGCAGCGTATAAACTGGTTCTGGGAGAGATGGCCTGTGCCCTGTCCAGCCTTCTGGCCCCCCTGGGCCTCTCTCCGACCCCTGGTACCCCCTCCCCAACCCCTCCACCCTTTCCCGGCATCCAGCACCCTGTCTTCGCCCCCCTCACCCTCACCCCAGAGAGGGCAGAGTTCACCATCATCTTCAACCTGTCAGCCCTCACCACCATTGGCAACACCAAGAACTCACTCATAGGGGTATGTTGGATTACCACACACACACACACACACACACACACACACACACACACACACACACACACACACACACACACACACACACACACACACACATATATATTTCTGGCTCAAATACCGAGAACTCACTCATAGGGGTATGTTACGTAACACACACACTGCGCTACCATCAGCAACACCAAGTAACATGACTGAACTATAACTTAAAATGTACCTCTGGCTTGCCCCCCCTCTCCCCCCTTCTGCCTCTCCCTCTGCCCCCTCTCCCTCTGCCCCCTCTCCCTCTGCTCTACCTCTCCTCTGCTCTGCCCCCTCTCCCTCTGCCCCCTCTCCCTCTGCCCCCCTCTCCCTCTGCCCCCCCTCTCCCTCCCCCCCTCTCCCTCTGCCCCCTCTCCCTCTGCCCCCCTCTCCCTCTGCCCCCCTCCCTCTGCCCCCTCTCCCTCTGCCCCCTCTCTCCTCTGCCCCCTCTCTCTCCCTCTGCCCCCCTCTCCCTCTGCCCCCCCCCTCTCTCCCTCTGCCCCCCTCTCTCCTCCCCCCCTCTCTGCCTCTGCCCCCTCTCCCTCTGCCCCCTCTCCCTCTGCCCCCTCTCCTCTGCCCCCTCCTCTGCTCTGCCCCCTCTCCCTCTGCTCTGCCCCCTCTCCCTCTGCTCTGACCCCCCTCTCCCTCTGCTCTGACCCCCTCTCCCTCTGCTCTGACCCCCTCTCCCTCTGCCCTGCCCCTCTCCCTCTGCTCTGACCCCCTCCCTCCCTCTGCCCCCTCTCCCCCCTCTCCCTCTGCCCCCCTCCTCTGCTCTGACCTCCCTCTCCCTCTGCCCCCTCTCCCTCTGCCCCCTGCCCCCTCTCCTCTGCCCCCCCCCTCTCCCTCTGCCCTGCCCCCTCTCCCTCTGCCCTGCCCCCCCTCCCTCTGCCCTGCCCCCTCTCCCTCTGCTCTGTTATATACCCCCCCTCTCCTCTCTCTCTGACCCCCTCTCGCTCTGCCCCCCTCTCCCTCTGCCCCATCTGCCCTCTGCCCTCCTCCCTCTGCCCTCTGCCCTCCCCTCTGCCTCTCCCTCCCTCTGCCTCTCCCTCCCTCTGCCCCCCTCTCCCTCTGCCTCCCCCTCCCCTGCCCCCCTCTCTGTAGATGTGGGCTCTGTCTCCGACGGTGTTTGCGTTGTTGAGTCAGAACCTGATGTTGGTCCACTCTGACCTGGCCGTCTACCACCCTGCTGTACAATATGCTGTGTTATATACCCTGTACTCACACTGTACCAGGTAACACACACTACCACCCTGTACTCACACTGTACCAGGTAACACACACTACCACCCTGTACTCACACTGTACCAGGTAACACACACTACCACCCTGTACTCACACTGTACCAGGTAACACACACTACCACCCTGTACTCACACTGTACCAGGTAACACACACTACCACCCTGTACTCACACTGTACCAGGTAACACACACTACCACACCTGTACCTGTACAACTATGCAATATGCTGTGTTATATACCCTGTACTCACACTGTACCAGGTAACACACACTACCACCCTGTACTCACACTGTACCAGGTAACACACTACCACCCTGTACTCACACTGTACCAGGTAACACACACTACCACCCTGTACTCACACTGTACCAGGTAACACACACTACCACCGTGTACTCACACTGTACCAGGTAACACACACTACCACCCTGTACTCACACTGTACCAGGTAACACACACTACCACCCTGTACTCACACTGTACCAGGTAACACACACTACCACCCTGTACTCACACTGTACCAGGTAACACACACTACCACCCTGCTGTACAATATGCTGTGTTATATACCCTGTACTCACACTGTACCAGGTAACACACACTACCACCCTGTACTCACACTGTACCAGGTAACACACACTACCACCCTGTACTCACACTGTACCAGGTAACACACACTACCACCCTGTACTCACACTGTACCAGGTAACACACACTACCACCCTGCACTCACACTGTACCAGGTAACACACACTACCACCCTGTACTCACACTGTACCAGGTAACACACACTACCACCCTGTACTCACACTGTACCAGGTAACACACACTACCACCCTGTACTCACACTGTACCAGGTAACACACACTACCACCCTGCACTCACACTGTACCAGGTAACACACACTACCACCCTGTACTCACACTGTACCAGGTAACACACACTACCACCCTGTACTCACACTGTACCAGGTAACACACACTACCACCCTGCTGTACAATATGCTGTGTTATATACCCTGTACTCACACTGTACCAGGTAACACACACTACCACCCTGCTGTACAATATGCTGTGTTATATACCCTGTACTCACACTGTACCAGGTAACACACTACCACCCTGTACTCACACTGTACCAGGTAACACACACTACCACCCTGTACTCACACTGTACCAGGTAACACACACTACCCACTCACACTGTACTCACACTGTACCAGGTAACACACTACCACCCTGTACTCACACTGTACCAGGTAACACACACTACCACCCTGTACTCACACTGTACCAGGTAACACACACTACCACCCTGTACTCACACTGTACCAGGTAACACACACTACCACCCTGCACTCACACTGTACCAGGTAACACACACTACCACCCTGTACTCACACTGTACCACAAAACTTCAATCTTTTTTAAACAGTTCACCACATTCCGTTGTCTTCTCTTTCCATCTTCTCTCTCTCTCTCCCTCTGTTTTTCAGACATGATCACTTCATCTCGTCCAGCCTGTCCTCCTCCTCCCCTTCTCTCTTTGACGGGGCGGTCATCAGCACGGTAACCACGGCAACCAGGAAACACTTCAGCACCCTGCTGTCCCTGCTGGGAGCCCTGCTGAGGAAGGAGCAGCTCTACACTGAGGCCAGGTACACGCGCTATACATGACACACACACACACACACACACACACACACACACACACACACACACACACACACACACACAGGTGTAGTTGAACGATAACTGTGGGTGGAATTAATTGTCATCAAAAGGAGACTTTATTACATTTCATTACAATCCAACTTGTATTATTTAATTAGTGCAGTAATGGAGCTTGTCAGCGACCCTGGATGTTACGAGACGCAGCATTTTATAGCAAAGTTCATCCTCCGGGATGTTCATGACAAACAACAGATGTATGGAATGGGTCACGAGGTTGATTCATATATAAAATATACTAATAATTCACAAACAACAGACTGTATCTATGTAGAGCATGGCGCTTGTAACGCCAGGGTAGTGGGTTAGGATCCCCGGGACCACCCATACTGTAAAATGCACACATGACTGTAAGTCAGGCTTTGGATAAAAGCGTCTCAAATGGCATATATTATTATATTCTGGCATATATTATTATATGTAAAGACTGTCCTTATTGTGTAGAGACCAGGTTCTGGCCCCCAACTCCATACTGGAGCCGTGTCCCCCTGGGGGCCTTATCTTTCAATCTGGAGCCGTGTCCCCTTCTCTCTTTGACGGGGCGGTCATCCACACGGTAACCACGGCAACGATAGACAGGTCTGCTTCCCCTGGGGGACCCCAACTCCGTACTGGAGCCGTGTCCCCCTGGGGGACCCCGACTCCATACTGGAGCCATGTCCCCCTGGGGGACCCCCCAACTCCGTACTGGAGCCGTGTCCCCCCCCAGTACAGAAACATTACCTCAGGCTCTGGAATGTGGTATCACCCAAAGACATGATCCATCTCCTGTCAGTGTTAAATCTCCCAGAGGCCCATCCTCCGTAGAACACACACAGTTTTCTCAGAACCCTCTGTTCTGTTGCATAAAACAACCTTTTGGTGCCATGACCGTATTATAACACAATCTTGTCATTTCTCCACCATATAACCTAACCTAGTGTGTGTGTGTCTGCTCCAAACAGGAAGCTGTTGTTGACGTGGTCTCTGGAGATGTGCCTGATGATGAAGAGGTCTGATACCTACACCCCTCTCTTCTCCCTGCCCTCCTTCCACAAGTTCTGCAAGGGTCTGTTCCACAACGGTAAATACTGTCTGTTCCTCAACGGTAAATACTGTTTATCTATAGAGAGGGTCTGTTCCACAACGGTAAATACTGTTTATCTATAGAGAGGGTCTGTTCCACAACGGTAAATACTGTTTAACTATAGAGAGGGTCTGTTCCACAACGGTAAATACTGTTTATCTATAGAGAGGGTCTGTTCCACAACGGTAAATACTGTTTAACTATAGAGAGGGTCTGTTCCACAACGGTAAATACTGTTTATCTATAGAGAGGGTCTGTTCCACAACGGTAAATACTGTTTAACTATAGAGAGGGTCTGTTCCACAACGGTAAATACTGTTTATCTATAGAGAGGGTCTGTTCCACAACGGTAAATACTGTTTAACTATAGAGAGGGTCTGTTCCACAACGGTAAATACTGTTTAACTATAGAGAGGGTCTGTTCCACAACGGTAAATACTGTTTAACTATAGAGAGGGTCTGTTCCACAACGGTAAATACTGTTTAACTATAGAGAGGGTCTGTTCCACAACGGTAAATACTGTTTATCTATAGAGAGGGTCTGTTCCACAACGGTAAATACTGTTTATCTATAGAGAGGGTCTGTTCCACAACGGTAAATACTGTTTATCTATAGAGAGGGTCTGTTCCACAACGGTAAATACTGTTTATCTATAGAGAGGGTCTGTTCCACAACGGTAAATACTGTTTAACTATAGAGAGGGTCTGTTCCACAACGGTAAATACTGTTTATCTATAGAGAGGGTCTGTTCCACAACGGTAAATACTGTTTATCTATAGAGAGGGTCTGTTCCACAACGGTAAATACTGTTTATCTATAGAGAGGGTCTGTTCCACAACGGTAAATACTGTTTATCTATAGAGAGGGTCTGTTCCACAACGGTAAATACTGTTTATCTATAGAGAGGGTCTGTTCCACAACGGTAAATACTGTTTATCTATAGAGAGGGTCTGTTCCACAACGGTAAATACTGTTTATCTATAGAGAGGGTCTGTTCCACAACGGTAAATACTGTTTAATCTATAGAGAGGGTCTGTTCCACAACGGTAAATACTGTTTATCTATAGAGAGGGTCTGTTCCACAACGGTAAATACTGTTTATCTATAGAGAGGGTCTGTTCCACAACGGTAAATACTGTTTATCTATAGAGAGGGTCTGTTCCACAACGGTAAATACTGTTTATCTATAGAGAGGGTCTGTTCCACAACGGTAAATACTGTTTATCTATAGAGAGGGTCTGTTCCACAACGGTAAATACTGTTTAACTATAGAGAGGGTCTGTTCCACAACGGTAAATACTGTTTATCTATAGAGAGGGTCTGTTCCACAACGGTAAATACTGTTTATCTATAGAGAGGGTCTGTTCCACAACGGTAAATACTGTTTATCTATAGAGAGGGTCTGTTCCACAACGGTAAATACTGTTTATCTATAGAGAGGGTCTGTTCCACAACGGTAAATACTGTTTATCTATAGAGAGGGTCTGTTCCACAACGGTAAATACTGTTTATCTATAGAGAGGGTCTGTTCCACAACGGTAAATACTGTTTAACTATAGAGAGGGTCTGTTCCACAACGGTAAATACTGTTTAATTATAGAGAGGGTCTGTTCCACAACGGTAAATACTGTTTATCTATAGAGAGGGTCTGTTCCACAATGGGAAATACTGTTTAATTATAGAGGGTAATAATCACAATTCTTTACTAAGGGGTTGTAAAAATCAGGTAACTTAAATTCCCAGGTGTTCCAGAAATTCTAGATGAAATATTCCTCTTGATTCTGGGGAATCTTCCAACCAGGATTTTCAGAACCTGATTCCTGCAGTGTGTGTGTGTGTGTGTGTGTGTGTGTGTGTGTGTGTGTGTGTGTGTGTGTGTGTGTGTGTGTGTGTGTGTGTGTGTGTGTGTGTGTGTGTGTTGACTCTCTGTTGGTCTGCAGCCCTGAATGAGGACCCAGTCATCTGCCTACAGACCTGCAACAGCCTTCAGGTCATCTCCTCCTCACTCAACACAGAGCTGCTGCAGAGGTAACGCACACACACACACACACACCTAAAACAACCCCTTACACACACACACACACACTAAACAACCCCTTCTACACACACCTAAAACAACCCCTTACACACACACACACAAAACAACCCCTTACACCACACACACACTAAACAACCCCTTCTACACACACTAAACAACCCCTTCTACACACACACACACACACACACACTAAACAACCCCTTCTACACACACACACACACTAAACAACCCCTTTACACACACACACACACACACACACACACACACACACACACACTAAACAACCCCTTCTACACACACACACACACTAAACAACCCCTTCTACACACACACACACACTAAACAACCCCTTCTACACACACACACACACACACACACACACACAAACAAAACAACCCTTCTACACACACACACACACACACAAAACAACCCCTTCTACACACACACACACACACACACTAAAACAACCCCTTCTACACACACACACACACACCTAAAACAACCCTTCTACACACACACACACACACACACACAAAACAACCCCTTCTACACACACACACACACACACAAAACAACCCCTTCTACACACAAACAACCCCTTCTACACACACACACACACTAAACAACCCTTCTACACACACACACACACTAAACAACCCCTTCTACACACACACACACACTAAACAACCCTTCTACACACACACACACACACACACACACTAAAACAACCCCTTCACACACACACACACACACACAAAACAACCCCTTCTACACACACACACACACACACACACACTAAACAACCCCTTCTACACACACACACACACACACACACACTAAACAACCCCCTTCTACACACTAAACAACACACACACACACACTAAACAACCCTTCTACACACACACACACACTAAACAACCCCTTCTACACACACACACACACACAAAACAACCC
>NC_068425.1:36404998-36472498 GCF_023373465.1 Oncorhynchus keta | reverse complement strand
AGGCCGGGACCCTGTCGGTGACTGACTGCTCTAAGGCCGGGACCCTGTCGGTGACTGACTGCTCTCGGGACCCTATTGACTGACTGCTCTAAGGCCGGGATCTACACTGCTCATAAGGCCGGGACTTTAAACACTATGAATACCTTCCTCATATTGTCTTTATCTACACTGAGAATACCTCCCTCATATTGTCTTTTGTCATATTGTCTTAATCTACACTGAATACCAAACACTGTGAATACCTTCCTCATATTGTCTTTATCTACACTGAGAATACCAAACATTGTCTTAATCTACACTGAGAATACCAAACACTATGAATACCTTCCTCATATTGTCTTTATCTACACTGAGAATACCAAACACTGTGAATACCTTCCTCGTATTGTCTTTATCTACACTGAGAATACCTTCCTCGTATTGTCTTTATCTACACTGAGAATACCTTCCTCGTATTGTCTTTATCTACACTGAGAATACCTTCCTCGTATTGTCTTTATCTACACTGAGAATACCTTCCTCGTATTGTCTTTATCTACACTGAGAATACCTTCCTCGTATTGTCTTTATCTACACTGAGAATACCTTCCTCGTATTGTCTTTATCTACACTGAGAATACCTTCCTCGTATTGTCTTTATCTACACTGAGAATACCTTCCTCGTATTGTCTTTATCTACACTGAGAATACCTTCCTCGTATTGTCTTTATCTACACTGAGAATACCTTCCTCGTATTGTCTTTATCTACACTGAGAATACCTTCCTCGTATTGTCTTTATCTATCTGTGTGACCTTAGTGTGTGTGTGTGTGTCTGCAGTAACCTTAATGTGTGTGACCCTGCAGTAACCTTAATGTGTGTGTGACCCCGCAGTAACCTTAATGTGTGTGACCCCGCAGTAACTTTAATGTGTGTGACCCTGCAGTAACCTTAATGTGTGTGACCCTGCAGTAACCTTAATGTGTGTGACCCTGCAGTGACCTTAATGTGTGTGTGACCCTGCAGTGACCTTAATGTGTGTGACCCTGCAGTGACCTTAATGTGTGTGTGACCCTGCAGTGACCTTAATGTGTGTGTGACCCTGCAGTGACCTTAATGTGTGTGTGACCCTCCAGTAACCTTAATGTGTGTATGACCCTGCAGTAACCTTAATGTGTGACCCTGCAGTAACCTTAATGTGTGACCCTGCAGTAACCTTAATGTGTGTGTGACCCTGCAGTGACCTTAATGTGTGTGTGACCCTGCAGTAACCTTAATGTGTGTGTGACCCTCCAGTAACCTTAATGTGTGTGTGACCCTGCAGTGACCTTAATGTGTGTGTGACCCTGCAGTGACCTTAATGTGTGTGTGACCCTGCAGTAACCTTAATGTGTGTGTGACCCTGCAGTGACCTTAATGTGTGTGTGACCCTCCAGTAACCTTAATGTGTGTGTGACCCTCCAGTAACCTTAATGTGTGTGTGACCCTGCAGTAACCTTAATGTGTGTGTGACCCTGCAGTAACCTTAATGTGTGTGTGACCCTGCAGTGACCTTAATGTGTGTGTGACCCTCCAGTAACCTTAATGTGTGTGTGACCCTGCAGTAACCTTAATGTGTGTGTGACCCTGCAGTAACCACAGCCACCCAGAGATAGAGGAGATCTCCTTGGTGGTCCGTCGTCACATGAGCCGCCCCCCCAGCAGCACCTTTCACCCCCAGGACTTCAGTGACCTCATCAGCTTCATCCTCTATGGCAGCCAGCACCGCGGAGGGTAGGCTACCTGGCTCTGTGGGGGGGGCTAACGTGTGTGTCGTGGGTCCCGTGTGCCTCAGTTGGTAGAGCTTGGGGCTTACAACGCCAGGGTTGTGGGTTCGATTCGCACGAGGGACCAGAATGGGGAAGGGGAAACTTTGTGTGTGTGTTCTGCTAACCTGTGTGTGTGTGGATATATGCTAACCTGTGTGTGTGTGGATATATGCTAACCTGTGTGTGTGTGGATATATGCTAACCTGTGTGTGTGTGGATATATGCTAACCTGTGTGTGTGTGGATATATGCTAACCTGTGTGTGTGTGGATATATGCTAACCTGTGTGTGTGTGTGTGTGTGGATATATGCTAACCTGTGTGTGTGTGTGGATATATGCTAACCTGTGTGTGTGTGTGGATATATGCTAACCTGTGTGTGTGTGTGGATATATGCTAACCTGTGTGTGTGTGTGGATATATGCTAACCTGTGTGTGTGTGTGGATATATGCTAACCTGTGTGTGTGTGGATATATGCTAACCTGTGTGTGTGTGGATATATGCTAACCTGTGTGTGTGTGGATATATGCTAACCTGTGTGTGTGTGTGGATATATGCTAACCTGTGTGTGTGTGGATATATGCTAACCTGTGTGTGTGTGTGGATATATGCTAACCTGTGTGTGTGTGTGGATATATGCTAACCTGTGTGTGTGTGTGGATATATGCTAACCTGTGTGTGTGTGTGGATATATGCTAACCTGTGTGTGTGTGTGGATATATGCTAACCTGTGTGTGTGTGTGGATATATGCTAACCTGTGTGTGTGTGTGGATATATGCTAACCTGTGTGTGTGTGTGTGGATATATGCTAACCTGTGTGTGTGTGTGTGTGGATATATGCTAACCTGTGTGTGTGTGTGTGTGGATATATGCTAACCTGTGTGTGTGTGTGTGGATATATGCTAACCTGTGTGTGTGTGTGGATATATGCTAACCTGTGTGTGTGTGTGTGGATATATGCTAACCTGTGTGTGTGTGTGGATATATGCTAACCTGTGTGTGTGTGTGGATATATGCTAACCTGTGTGTGTGTGTGGATATATGCTAACCTGTGTGTGTGTGTGGATATATGCTAACCTGTGTGTGTGTGTGTGGATATATGCTAACCTGTGTGTGTGTGTGTGGATATATGCTAACCTGTGTGTGTGTGTGTGGATATATGCTAACCTGTGTGTGTGTGTGGATATATGCTAACCTGTGTGTGTGTGTGTGTGTGGATATATGCTAACCTGTGTGTGTGTGTGTGTGTGGATATATGCTAACCTGTGTGTGTGTGTGTGGATATATGCTAACCTGTGTGTGTGTGTATATGCTAACCTGTGTGTGTGTGTGTGTGTGGATATATGCTAACCTGTGTGTGTGTGGATATATGCTAACCTGTGTGTGTGTGTGTGGATATATGCTAACCTGTGTGTGTGTGGATATATGCTAACCTGTGTGTGTGTGGATATATGCATTTAACCTTTGTGTGTGTGTGGATATATCCAACCTGTGTGTGTGTGTGGATATATGCTAACCTGTGTGTCACTTGTGGATATATCTAACCTGTGTGTGTGTGGATATATGCTAACCTGTGTATTGTGTGTGTGTGTGGATATATGCTAACCTGTGTGTGTGTGTGTGGATATATGCTAACCTGTGTGTGTGTGTGTGGATATATGCTAACCTGTGTGTGTGTGGATATATGCTAACCTGTGTGTGTGTGTGTGGATATCATGCTAACCTGTGTGTGTGTGTGTGTGGATATATGCTAACCTGTGTGTGTGTGTGTGTGTGGATATATGCTAACCTGTGTGTGTGTGTGTGTGTGTGTGGATATATGCTAACCTGTGTGTGTGTGTGTGTGTGTGTGTGGATATATGCTAACCTGTGTGTGTGGATATATGCTAACCTGTGTGTGTGTGGATATATGCTAACCTGTGTGTGTGTGGATATATGCTAACCTGTGTGTGTGTGGATATATGCTAACCTGTGTGTGTGTGGATATATGCTAACCTGTGTGTGTGTGGATATATGCTAACCTGTGTGTGTGTGTGTGTGGATATATGCTAACCTGTGTGTGTGTGTGGATATATGCTAACCTGTGTGTGTGTGTGGATATATGCTAACCTGTGTGTGTGTGTGGATATATGCTAACCTGTGTGTGTGTGTGGATATATGCTAACCTGTGTGTGTGTGTGGATATATGCTAACCTGTGTGTGTGTGTGGATATATGCTAACCTGTGTGTGTGTGTGGATATATGCTAACCTGTGTGTGTGTGTGTGTGTGTGGATATATGCTAACCTGTGTGTGTGTGTGTGTGGATATATGCTAACCTGTGTGTGTGTGTGGATATATGCTAACCTGTGTGTGTGTGTGGATATATGCTAACCTGTGTGTGTGTGTGTGTGTGTGGATATATGCTAACCTGTGTGTGTGTGTGGATATATGCTAACCTGTGTGGGTGTGTGTGTGGATATATGCTAACCTGTGTGGGTGTGTGGATATATGCTAACCTGTGTGTGTGTGTGTGGATATATGCTAACCTGTGTGTGTGTGGATATATGCTAACCTGTGTGTGTGTGGATATATGCTAACCTGTGTGTGTGTGGATATATGCTAACCTGTGTGTGTGTGTGTGTGTGGATATATGCTAACCTGTGTGTGTGTGTGTGGATATATGCTAACCTGTGTGTGTGTGTGTGGATATATGCTAACCTGTGTGTGTGTGAAACCTGACTGATTTGATATATGCTAACCTGTGTGTGTGTGTGGATATATGCTAACCTGTGTGTGTGTGTGTGTGGATATATGCTAACCTGTGTGTGTGTGTGTGGATATATGCTAACCTGTGTGTGTGTGTGGATATATGCTAACCTGTGTGTGTGTGTGGATATATGCTAACCTGTGTGTGTGTGTGGATATATGCTAACCTGTGTGTGTGTGTGTGGATATATGCTAACCTGTGTGGGTGTGTGTGTGGATATATGCTAACCTGTGTGGGTGTGTGGATATATGCTAACCTGTGTGTGTGTGTGGATATATGCTAACCTGTGTGTGTGTGGATATATGCTAACCTGTGTGTGTGTGGATATATGCTAACCTGTGTGTGTGTGGATATATGCTAACCTGTGTGTGTGTGTGTGTGTGTGGATATATGCTAACCTGTGTGGTGTGTGTGTGTGGATATATGCTAACCTGTGTGTGTGTGTGGATATATGCTAACCTGTGTGTGTGTGTGTGTGGATATATGCTAACCTGTGTGTGTGTGTGTGTGGATATATGCTAACCTGTGTGTGTGTGGATATATGCTAACCTGTGTGTGTGTGGATATATGCTAACCTGTGTGTGTGTGTATATATGCTAACCTGTGTGTGTGTGTGGATATATGCTAACCTGTGTGTGTGTGGATATATGCTAACCTGTGTGTGTGTGGATATATGCTAACCTGTGTGTGTGTGTGGATATATGCTAACCTGTGTGTGTGTGTGGATATATGCTAACCTGTGTGTGTGTGGATATATGCTAACCTGTGTGTGTGTGGATATATGCTAACCTGTGTGTGTGTGGATATATGCTAACCTGTGTGTGTGTGTGGATATATGCTACCCTGTGTGTGTGTGTGGATATATGCTAACCTGTGTGTGTGTGTGGATATATGCTAACCTGTGTGTGTGTGTGGATATATGCTAACCTGTGTGTGTGTGTGTGGATATATGCTAACCTGTGTGTGTGTGTGTGGATATATGCTAACCTGTGTGTGTGTGTGTGTGTGGATATATGCTAACCTGTGTGTGTGGATATATGCTAACCTGTGTGTGTGGATATATATATGCTAACCTGTGTGTGTGGATATATATATGCTAACCTGTGTGTGTGTATATATATGCTAACCTGTGTGTGTGGATATATATATGCTAACCTGTGTGTGTGTATATATATATGCTAACCTGTGTGTGTGTGTATATATATGCTAACCTGTGTGTGTGTGGATATATATATGCTAACCTGTGTGTGTGTGGATATATATATGCTAACCTGTGTGTGTGTGGATATATGCTAACCTGTGTGTGTGTGTGGATATATGCTAACCTGTGTGTGTGTGTGGATATATGCTAACCTGTGTGTGTGTGTGTGGATATATGCTAACCTGTGTGTGTGTGTGTGGATATATGCTAACCGGTGTGTGTGTGTGGATATATGCTAACCGGTGTGTGTGTGTGGATATATGCTAACCTGTGTGTGTGTGTGTGTGGATATATGCTAACCTGTGTGTGTGTGGATATATATATGCTAACCTGTGTGTGTGTGGATATATGCTAACCTGTGTGTGTGGATATATGCTAACCTGTGTGTGTGTGTGTATATATGCTAACCTGTGTGTGTGTGTGTATATATGCTAACCTGTGTGTGTGTGTGGATATATGCTAACCTGTGTGTGTGTGTGGATATATGCTAACCTGTGTGTGTGTGTGGATATATGCTAACCTGTGTGTGTGTGTGGATATATGCTAACCTGTGTGTGTGTGTGGATATATGCTAACCTGTGTGTGTGGATATATGCTAACCTGTGTGTGTGGATATATGCTAACCTGTGTGTGTGGATATATATATGCTAACCTGTGTGTGTGGATATATATATGCTAACCTGTGTGTGTGTATATATATATGCTAACCTGTGTGTGTGTGTGGATATATGCTAACCTGTGTGTGTGTGTGTGTGGATATATGCTAACCTGTGTGTGTGTGTGGATATATGCTAACGTGTGTGTGTGTGTGTGTGTGTGTGGATATATATGCTAACCTGTGTGTGTGTGGATATATGCTAACCTGTGTGTGTGTGTGTGGATATATGCTAACCTGTGTGTGTGTGTGGATATATGCTAACCTGTGTGTGTGTGTGGATATATGCTAACCTGTGTGTGTGTGTGTGGATATATGCTAACCTGTGTGTGTGTGTGGATATATGCTAACCTGTGTGTGTGTGTGGATATATGCTAACCTGTGTGTGTGTGTGGATATATGCTAACCTGTGTGTGTGTGTGGATATATGCGAACCTGTGTGTGTGTGGATATATGCTAACCTGTGTGTGTGTGTGGATATATGCTAACCTGTGTGTGTGTGTGGATATATGCTAACCTGTGTGTGTGTGTGGATATATGCTAACCTGTGTGTGTGTGTGGATATATGCAAACCTGTGTGTGTGCGGATATATGCTAACCTGTGTGTGTGTGTGTATATGCTAACCTGTGTGTGTGTGTGTGGATATATGCTAACCTGTGTGTGTGTGTGGATATATGCTAACCTGTGTGTGTGTGTGGATATATGCTAACCTGTGTGTGTGTGTGGATATATGCTAACCTGTGTGTGTGTGTGGATATATGCTAACCTGTGTGTGTGGATATATGCTAACCTGTGTGTGTGTGTGTGGATATATGCTAACCTGTGTGTGTGTGTGTGGATATATGCTAACCTGTGTGTGTGTGTGTGTGGATATATGCTAACCTGTGTGTGTGTGTGTGGATATATGCTAACCTGTGTGTGTGTGGATATATGCTAACCTGTGTGTGTGTGTGGATATATGCTAACCTGTGTGTGTGTGTGGATATATGCTAACCTGTGTGTGTGTGTGGATATATGCTAACCTGTGTGTGTGTGTGTGTGTGTGGATATATGCTAACCTGTGTGTGTGTGTGTGTGTGTGGATATATGCTAACCTGTGTGTGTGTGTGGATATATGCTAACCTGTGTGTGTGTGTGGATATATGCTAACCTGTGTGTGTGTGTGTGTGTGGATATATGCTAACCTGTGTGTGTGTGTGTGGATATATGCTAACCTGTGTGTGTGTGTGTGTGTGGATATATGCTAACCTGTGTGTGTGTGTGGATATATGCTAACCTGTGTGTGTGTGTGGATATATGCTAACCTGTGTGTGTGTGTGGATATATGCTAACCTGTGTGTGTGTGTGATATATGCTAACCTGTGTGTGTGTGTGGATATATGCTAACCTGTGTGTGTGTGTGGATATATGCTAACCTGTGTGTGTGTGTGTGTGTGTGTGTGTGTGGATATATGCTAACCTGTGTGTGTGTGTGTGGATATATGCTAACCTGTGTGTGTGTGTGTGTGGATATATGCTAACCTGTGTGTGTGTGGATATATGCTAACCTGTGTGTGTGTGTGGATATATGCTAACCTGTGTGTGTGTGTGTGATATATATATGCTAACCTGTGTGTGTGTGTGGATATATGCTAACCTGTGTGTGTGTGTGGATATATGCTAACCTGTGTGTGTGTGTGGATATATGCTAACCTGTGTGTGTGTGTGGATATATGCTAACCTGTGTGTGTGTGTGGATATATGCTAACCTGTGTGTGTGTGTGGATATATGCTAACCTGTGTGTGTGTGTGTGTGGATATATGCTAACCTGTGTGTGTGTGTGGATATATGCTAACCTGTGTGTGTGTGTGGATATATGCTAACCTGTGTGTGTGTGTGGATATATGCTAACCTGTGTGTGTGTGGATATATGCTAACCTGTGTGTGTGTGTGGATATATGCTAACCTGTGTGTGTGTGTGTGGATATATGCTAACCTGTGTGTGTGTGTGGATATATGCTAACCTGTGTGTGTGTGTGGATATATGCTAACCTGTGTGTGTGTGTGGATATATGCTAACCTGTGTGTGTGTGGATATATGCTAACCTGTGTGTGTGTGTGGATATATGCTAACCTGTGTGTGTGTGTGTGGATATATGCTAACCTGTGTGTGTGTGTGGATATATGCTAACCTGTGTGTGTGTGTGTGGATATATGCTAACCTGTGTGTGTGTGGATATATGCTAACCTGTGTGTGTGTGTGTGGATATATGCTAACCTGTGTGTGTGTGTGGATATATGCTAACCTGTGTGTGTTGTGGATATATGCTAACCTGTGTGTGTGTGGATATATGCTAACCTGTGTGTGTGTGTGGATATATGCTAACCTGTGTGTGTGTGTGTGGATATATGCTAACCTGTGTGTGTGTGTGTGTGGATATATGCTAACCTGTGTGTGTGTGTGTGTGTGTGTGGATATATGCTAACCTGTGTGTGTGTGTGTGATATATGTGTGTGTGATATATGCTAACCTGTGTGTGTGTGTGTGTGGATATATGCTAACCTGTGTGTGTGTGTGTGGATATATGCTAACCTGTGTGTGTGTGTGTGTGGATATATGCTAACCTGTGTGTGTGTGTGTGGATATATGCTAACCTGTGTGTGTGTGGATATATGCTAACCTGTGTGTGTGGATATATGCTAACCTGTGTGTGTGTGTGGATATATGCTAACCTGTGTGTGTGTGTGGATATATGCTAACCTGTGTGTGTGTGTGGATATATGCTAACCTGTGTGTGTGTGTGGATATATGCTAACCTGTGTGTGTGTGTAACCTGTGTGTGTGGATATATGCTAACCTGTGTGTGGATATATGCTAACCTGTGTGTGTGTGTGGATATATGCTAACCTGTGTGTGTGTGTGTGTGTGGATATATGCTAACCTGTGTGTGTGTGTGTGGATATATGCTAACCTGTGTGTGTGTGTGGATATATGCTAACCTGTGTGTGTGTGTGGATATATGCTAACCTGTGTGTGTGTGTGGATATATGCTAACCTGTGTGTGTGTGTGGATATATGCTAACCTGTGTGTGTGTGTGTGTGTGTATATATACTAACCTGTGTGTGTGTGTGTGTATATATGCTAACCTGTGTGTGTGTGTGTGTGTGGATATATGCTAACCTGTGTGTGTGTGTGTGTGGATATATGCTAACCTGTGTGTGTGTGTGTGGATATATGCTAACCTGTGTGTGTGTGTGTGTGTGTGTGGATATATGCTAACCTGTGTGTGTGTGTGTGGATATATGCTAACCTGTGTGTGTGTGTGTGTGTGGATATATGCTAACCTGTGTGTGTGTGTGTGTGTGTGGATATATGCTAACCTGTGTGTGTGTGTGTGTGTGTGTGTGGATATATGCTAACCTGTGTGTGTGTGTGTGGATATATGCTAACCTGTGTGTGTGTGTGGATATATGCTAACCTGTGTTTTATCTGTTCACCTGTGTGTTCCTACAGTAAAGAACCGTGGTTGGAGCGTCTGTACCACAGCTGCCAGCGCCTGGAGAAGCGCGAGGGTGTCTCGTCAGGTCGTGAAGGGGGTGTGTGTGTCTCCGGTGCGGGTGGCGGTGTGTGTGTACCGCGGGCTCTGCTGAAGACTGAGGCGGTGCTGTGGCAGTGGGCGGTGTGGGAGGCAGCTCAGTTCACAGTGTTGTCTAAACTCCGTACCCCGCTGGGACGGGCACAGGACACCTTCCAGACCATAGAGGGTACGGGCTGTTACACACACTAAAACACACACACACTAAAACACACACACACTAAAACACACACGATTTTTTTAAACATGTTGTTGATAAGGTGGGGGAGGCCTGGAGAGGGGCTGTTCTTTGCATTTCTGAACCCCTGTAGCTCCGCCCCATGTAGCTCCTCCCCATGTAGCTCCTCCCCTGTAGCTCCTCCCCTGTAGCTCCTCCCCTGTAGCTCCTCCCCTGTAGCTCCTCCCCCTGTAGCTCCTCCCCTGTAGCTCCTCCCCTGTAGCTCCTCCCCTGTAGCTCCTCCCCTGTAGCTCCTCCCCTGTAGCTCCTCCCCTGTAGCGCCCATGTCCTGCCAGTTAGACCCTTGACACCCCTGGTTTAAACTCAGTCTTCCCTGTGAGCCACATTTACTTTTCAGAAAGTTCAGGAGGGCCACACTGAAAACGTTATTTCTTTCACTTTCAAAATGGTTTTGGGAATTTCCAATGCTCCCTGACTGTCTAGCTCTCAGATCGGTGATAAGTCTGTGAGCCAGCTGGACACAGTCATGAAACTGTACCAAATGCAGGTCCATTATCATTTCTACACAGTTTCCAGTTGGTTTGAGTCATTTGAAAGTATATTTATCCCCCTATTCCATCCTATACACTTTCTGGATTTACATGTTGCCTCTTTCAAGAACATATCCATCCTTCTCTCCTCCTTCTCTCCTCCTTCTCTCCTCCTTCTCTCCTCCCTCTCTCCTCCCCTCTCTCCTCCCTCTCTCCTCCCTTCCCTCCCTCTCTCCTCCCTCCCTCCTCTTCCCTCTCTCCTCCCTCTCCCCTCTCCTCTCTCCCCTCTCTCCTCTCCCTCTCCTCCCTCCCCTCTCCTCCCCTCTCTCCTCCCTCCCCTCTCCTCCCCTCTCTCCTCCCTCCCCTCTCGCTCCTCTCTCGCTCCTCTCTCGCTCCTCTCTCGCTCCCCTCTCGCTCCCCTCGCTCCTCTCTCTCTCCTCTCTCGCTCCTCTCTCGCTCCTCTCTCCTCCCCCTCTCTCCTCCTCCCTCTCCCCTCTCTCCTCCCCTCTCCTCCCTCCCCTCCCTCTCCTCCTCTCCTCTTCCCTCTCTCCTCTTCTCTCCTCTCCTCCCTTCCTTCCCTCTCTCCTCCCCTCTCCTCCCTCCCCTCCCTCTCCTCCTCTCCTCTTCCCTCCTCCCTTCCTTCCCTCTCTCCTCCCTCCCCTCCTCCTCCTCTCTCCTCCCTCGCTCCTCCTCCCTCCTCTCCTCTCTCCCCTTCTCTCCTCCTCCCTCCTCTCCTCCTCTCCTCCCTCCTCTCCAGGTATAATCCGCAGCCTGGCGGCCCACAGTCTGAACACTGAACAGGAGCTCAGCCAATGGAGCGGCGGCGACACAGACGACGGTCACCATAGCAACCAGCTGCGTCTGGCGCTGCTCTTGCAGTTCCTGGAAAACCTGGAGAAACTGATGTACAACGCCTATGAGGGCTGTGCCAACGCTCTGACCGCTCCACCCAAGGTACACACACCTACACACACACCTACACACACACACCTACACACACACACCTACACACCTACACTGTGAGAAACTGATGTACAACGCCACGAGGGCTGTGCCAACACTCTGACCGCTCCACCCAAGGTACACACACACACACACACACACACACACACACACACACACACACACACACACACACACCACACACACACACACACACCTACACTATGAGATACTGATGTACAGCTCCTACGTGCTGACCACACCACCCAAGGTGCACGCGTGCACACACAGCCCCAAGTTGCCCCCAGCTCCTAATGTTAACTATGTTTTTCTCTCTCTCCTTCCCTCTGTATCCAGGGTATCAGAACATTCTTCTATACCAACCGTCAGACCTGCCAGGATTGGCTGACTCGTATCCGCCTGGCCCTGATGAGGGTGGGGCTTCTGTCCGGCCAACCAGCAGTCACCGTGCGCCACGGCTTGGACCTGCTGACTGAGATCCAGAACAGCAGCACTCTGGTAACGGGAGGAGAGACGCACAGTCCCAGGACTGTGTCCTAAACCACACCCTATTCCCTATATAGTGCACTACTTTTGACCAGAGCCCCAACTGAACCTAGTGTACTTGACCACACAGGGAAACACACTCAGCATTACCTTGTTCCAACAGTCAGTCAACTGTTTTCAACCACGACCCCTTTACCTGAAGTTACTAAATACATCACCTGTAACTGACCCCCATGTCTCCTCTGGTCATCTGTAACTGACCCCCATGTCTCCTCTGGTCATCTGTAACTGACCCCCATGTCTCCTCTCTGTAGGGTCCAGGTCTCCTCTCTGTAGGGTCCAGGTCTCTACTGGTCACCTGTAACTGACCCCCAGGTCTCCTCTCTGTAGGGTCCAGGTCTCTACTGGTCACCTGTAACTGACCCCCGTGTCTCCTCTCTGTAGGGTCCAGGTCTCTACTGGTCATCTGTAACTGACCCCCATGTCTCCTCTCTGTAGGGTCCAGGTCTCCTCTCTGTAGGGTCCAGGTCTCTACTGGTCACCTGTAACTGACCCCCATGTCTCCTCTCTGTAGGGTCCAGGTCTCCTCTCTGTAGGGTCCAGGTCTCTACTGGTCACCTGTAACTGACCCCCATGTCTCCTCTCTGTAGGGTCCAGGTCTCCTCTCTGTAGGGTCCAGGTCTCTACTGGTCACCTGTAACTGACCCCCCATGTCTCCTCTGGTCACCTGTAACTGACCCCCCATGTCTCCTCTGGTCATCTGTAACTGACCCCCATGTCTCCTCTCTGTAGGGTCCATGTCTCCTCTCTGTAGGGTCCAGGTCTCTACTGGTCACCTGTAACTGACCCCCCATGTCTCCTCTGGTCACCTGTAACTGACCCCCCATGTCTCCTCTGGTCATCTGTAACTGACCCCCATGTCTCCTCTGGTCATCTGTAACTGACCCCCCATGTCTCCTCTCTGTAGGGTCCATGTCTCCTCTCTGTAGGGTCCAGGTCTCCTCTCTGTAGGGTCCATGTCTCCTCTCTGTAGGGTCCAGGTCTCTACTGGTCACCTGTAACTGACCCCCATTGTCTCCTCTCTGTAGGGTCCAGGTCTCTACTGGTCACCTGTAACTAACCCCCATTTCTCCTCTCTGTAGGGTCCATGTCTCCTCTCTGTAGGGTCCATGTCTCTACTGGTCACCTGTAACTGACCCCCATGTCTCCTCTCTGTAGGGTCCAGGTCTCTACTGGTCACCTGTAACTGACCCCCATTGTCTCCTCTCTGTAGGGTCCAGGTCTCTACTGGTCACCTGTAACTAACCCCCATTTCTCCTCTCTGTAGGGTCCATGTCTCCTCTCTGTAGGGTCCAGGTCTCTACTGGTCACCTGTAACTGACCCCCATGTCTCCTCTCTGTAGGGTCCAGGTCTCTACTGGTCACCTGTAACTGACCCCCATGTCTCCTCTCTGTAGGGTCCAGGTCTCTACTGGTCACCTGTAACTAACCCCGTGTCTCCTCTCTGTAGGGTCCAGGTCTCTACTGGTCACCTGTAACTGACCCCCATGTCTCCTCTCTGTAGGGTCCAGGTCTCTACTGGTCACCTGTAACTGACCCCCGTGTCTCCTCTCTGTAGGGTCCATGTCTCCTCTCTGTAGGGTCCAGGTCTCTACTGGTCACCTGTAACTGACCCCCATTGTCTCCTCTCTGTAGGGTCCAGGTCCTACTGGTCACCTGTAACTAACCCCCATTTCTCCTCTCTGTAGGGTCCATGTCTCCTCTCTGTAGGGTCCATGTCTCTACTGGTCACCTGTAACTGACCCCCAGGTCTCCTCTGGTCATCTGTAACTGACCCCCATGTCTCCTCTCTGTAGGGTCCAGGTCTCCTCTCTGTAGGGTCCAGGTCTCTACTGGTCATCTGTAACTGACCCCCAGGTCTCCTCTGGTCATCTGTAACTGACCCCCATGTCTCCTCTCTGTAGGGTCCAGGTCTCTACTGGTCATCTGTAACTAACCCCCGTGTCTCCTCTCTGTAGGGTCCAGGTCTCTACTGGTCACCTGTAACTGACCCCATGTCTCCTCTCTGTAGGGTCCAGGTCTCTACTGGTCACCTGTAACTGACCCCCGTGTCTCCTCTCTGTAGGGTCCATGTCTCCTCTCTGTAGGGTCCAGGTCTCTACTGGTCACCTGTAACTGACCCCCATTGTCTCCTCTCTGTAGGGTCCAGGTCCTACTGGTCACCTGTAACTAACCCCCATTTCTCCTCTCTGTAGGGTCCATGTCTCCTCTCTGTAGGGTCCATGTCTCTACTGGTCACCTGTAACTGACCCCCAGGTCTCCTCTGGTCATCTGTAACTGACCCCCATGTCTCCTCTCTGTAGGGTCCAGGTCTCCTCTCTGTAGGGTCCAGGTCTCTACTGGTCATCTGTAACTGACCCCCAGGTCTCCTCTGGTCATCTGTAACTGACCCCATGTCTCCTCTCTGTAGGGTCCAGGTCTCTACTGGTCATCTGTAACTGACCCCCAGGTCTCCTCTGGTCATCTGTAACTGACCCCCAGGTCTCCTCTGGTCATCTGTAACTGGCCCCCATGTCTCCTCTCTGTAGGGTCCAGAGTTGGAGGCTCCTCTGGTGATGCTGGTAGAGGCTCTGTGTGAACTTCACTGTCCTGAGGCTATCCAGGGTTTAGCTGCCTGGAGTCTCACCAACACTGGCAAGAGTCTGGCTTGGGTCAGCTCTGTGGCACTACAGGCTGAGGGGCGGTAAGGAAAACCACCCCTGTGTGTGTGTTGTGTGTCAAGTGGAGGCCAAGCTTAGTGTATTTAAGGGGCAATTCTTGACAGATTTAACTTTCTGAATGCCTCATGATCTTAGTTCCCATCAGAACCTAAAATATAAACAAACACTATACAGCCTCACCATGGTTACAACTGGAATGTTGCTCTGTGATGTCATGGATGGTTATAACTGGAATGTTGCTCTATGATGTCATGGCTGGTTACACCTAGAATGTTGCTCTATGATGTCATGGCTGGTTACAACTGGAATGTTGCTCTATGATGTCATGGATGGTTACACCTAGAATGTTGCTCTATGATGTCATGGATGGTTATAACTGGAATGTTGCTCTATGATGTCATGGATGGTTACAACTGGAATGTTACTCTATGATGTCTTGGCTGGTTACAACTAGAATGCTGCTCTATGATGTCATGGATGGTTACAACTGGAATGTTGCTCTATGATGTCATGGCTGGTTACAACTGGAATGTTGCTCTATGATGTCATGGCTGGTTATAGATGCTGTTAAATGGTATGTTCAGACCATATAGTAACCCATACCTCTCTCTGTCAAAACCATATAATAGCCCATACCTCTCTCTGTCAAGACCATATAGTAGCCCATACCTCTCTCTGTAAATACCATACAGTAACCCATACCTCTCTCTGTCAAGACCATATAGTAGCCCATACCTCTCTCTGTCAAGACCATATAGTAGCCCATACCTCTCTCTGTCAAGACCATATAGTAGCCCATACCTCTCTCTGTCAAGACCATATAGTAGCCCATACCTCTCTCTGTCAAGACCATATAGTAACCCATACCTCTCTCTGTCAAGACCATATAGTAGCCCATACCTCTCTCTGTAAATACCATATAGTAACCCATACCTCTCTCTCTGTCAAGACCATATAGTAGCCCATACCTCTCTCTGTCAAGACCATATAGTAGCCCATACCTCTCTCTGTCAAGACCATATAGTAGCCCATACCTCTCTCTGTAAATACCATATAGTAACCCATACCTCTCTCTCTGTCAAGACCATATAGTAGCCCATACCTCTCTCTGTCAATACCATATAGTAACCCATACCTCTCTCTCTGTCAAGACCATATAGTAGCCCATACCTCTCTCTGTCAATACCATATAGTAGCCCATACCTCTCTGTAAATACCCTATAGTAGCCCATACCTCTCTCTGTCAAGACCATATAGTGACCCATACCTCTCTCTGTCAAGACCATATAGTAACCCATACCTCTCTCTCTGTCAAGACCATATAGTAGCCCATACCTCTCTGTAAATACCCTATAGTAACCATTACCTCTCTCTCTGTCAAGACCATATAGTAGCCCATAGCTCTCTCTGTCAAGACCATATAGTAGCCCATACCTCTCTCTCTGTAAATACCCTATAGTGACCCATACCTCTCTGTCAAGACCATATAGTAGCCCATACCTCTCTCTCTGTCAAGACCATATAGTAACCCATACCTCTCTCTGTCAAGACCATATAGTAGCCCATACCTCTCTCTCTGTAAATACCCTATAGTGACCCATACCTCTCTGTCAAGACCATATAGTAGCCCATACCTCTCTCTCTGTCAAGACCATATAGTAGCCCATACCTCTCTCTGTCAAGACCATAGAGTAGCCCATACCCCTCTCTCTGTCAAGACCATAGAGTAGCCCATACCTCTCTCTCTGTCAAGACCATATAGTAACCCATACCTCTCTCTGTAAATACCCTATAGTGGCCCATACCTCTCTCTGTAAATACCCTATAGTAACCCATACCTCTCTCTGTAAATACCCTATAGTAACCCATACCTCTCTCTGTAAATACCATATAGTGACCCATACCTCTCTCTGTAAATACCATATAGTGACCCATACCTCTCTCTGTAAATACCCTATAGTAACCCATACCTCTCTCTGTAAATACCATATAGTGAACCATACCTCTCTCTGTAAATACCCTATAGTAACCCATACCTCTCTCTGTCAAGACCATATAGTAGCCCATACCTCTCTCTGTAAATACCCTATAGTGACCCATACCTCTCTGTTAATACCCTATAGTAACCCATACCTCTCTCTGTAAATACCATATAGTGACCCATACCTCTCTCTGTAAATACCCTATAGTGACCCATACCTCTCTCTGTAAATACCCTATAGTGACCCATACCTCTCTGTTAATACCCTATAGTAACCCATACCTCTCTCTGTAAATACCATATAGTGACCCATACCTCTCTCTGTAAATACCCTATAGTGACCCATACCTCTCTCTGTAAATACCCTATAGTGACCCATACCTCTCTCTGTAAATACCCTATAGTGACCCATACCTCTCTCTGTAAATACCCTATAGTAACCCATACCTCTCTCTGTAAATACCCTATAGTAACCCATACCTCTCTCTGTAAATACCCTATAGTAACCCATACCTCTCTCTGTAAATACCATATAGTGAACCATACTCTCTCTGTAAATACCCTATAGTAACCCATACCTCTCTCTGTCAAGACCATATAGTAGCCCATACCTCTCTCTGTAAATACCCTATAGTGACCCATACCTCTCTGTTAATACCCTATAGTAACCCATACCTCTCTGTTAATACCCTATAGTAACCCATACCTCTCTCTGTAAATACCATATAGTGACCCATACCTCTCTCTGTAAATACCCTATAGTGACCCATACCTCTCTCTGTAAATACCCTATAGTGACCCATACCTCTCTGTTAATACCCTATAGTAACCCATACCTCTCTCTGTAAATACCATATAGTGACCCATACCTCTCTCTGTAAATACCCTATAGTGACCCATACCTCTCTCTGTAAATACCCTATAGTAACCCATACCTCTCTCTGTAAATACCCTATAGTAACCCATACCTCTCTCTGTAAATACCCTATAGTAACCCATACCTCTCTCTGTAAATACCATATAGTGACCCATACCTCTCTCTCTGTCAAGACCATATAGTAGCCCATACCTCTCTCTCTGTCAAGACCATATAGTAGCCCATACCTCTCTCTGTCAAGACCATATAGTAGCCCATACCTCTCTGTAAATACCCTATAGTAACCATTACCTCTCTCTCTGTCAAGACCATATAGTAACCCATACCTCTCTCTGTAAATACCCTATAGTAACCCATACCTCTCTCTGTAAATACCATATAGTGACCCATACCTCTCTCTGTAAATACCCTATAGTGACCCATACTCTCTCTGTTAATACCATATAGTGACCCATACCTCTCTGTAAATACCCTATAGTAACCCATACCTCTCTCTGTAAATACCATATAGTGAACCATACCTCTCTCTGTAAATACCCTATAGTAACCCATACCTCTCTCTGTCAAGACCATATAGTAGCCCATACCTCTCTCTGTAAATACCCTATAGTGACCCATACCTCTCTCTGTTAATACCCTATAGTGACCCATACCTCTCTCTGTAAATACCATATAGTGACCCATACCTCTCTCTGTAAATACCATATAGTGACCCATACCTCTCTCTGTAAATACCATATAGTGACCCATACCTCTCTCTGTTAATACCCTATAGTGACCCATACCTCTCTCTGTAAATACCCTATAGTAACCCATACTCTCTCTGTAAATACCCTATAGTAACCCATACCTCTCTCTGTAAATACCATATAGTGACCCATACCTCTCTCTGTAAATACCCTATAGTGACCCATACCTCTCTCTGTTAATACCCTATAGTGACCCATACCTCTCTCTGTAAATACCCTATAGTAACCCATACCTCTCTCTGTAAATACCCTATAGTAACCCATACCTCTCTCTGTAAATACCATATAGTGACCCATACCTCTCTCTGTAAATACCATATAGTGACCCATACCTCTCTCTGTAAATACCATATAGTGACCCATACCTCTCTCTCTAGGTTTGAGAAGGCTGCAGTGGAGTACCAGGAACAGCTGTGTGCCGTGACGGGGATGGACTGTTCCATTAAGGGCTTCACCGCTCACTCCTCAAACTGGGCGGAGCCAACAGCTCTAACACAGCCAGCCCCAAACACAACGGCAACGGTGAGACACAGCTCTAACACAGCCAGCCCCAAACACACTGGCAATGGTGAGACACAGCTCTAACACAGCCAGCCCCAAACACACTGGCAATGGTGAGACACAGCTCTAACACAGCCAGCCCCAAACACACTGACAACGGTGAGACACACACAGCTCTAACACAGCCTGCCCCAAACACACTGGCAACAGTGAGACACACAGCTCTAACACAGCCAGCCCCAAACACAACGGTGAGACACAGCTCTAACACAGCCAGCCCCAAACACAACGATGAGAGACACACAGCTCTAACACAGCCAGCCCCAAACACACTTGCAACGGTGAGAGACACACAGCTCTAACACAGCCTGCCCCAAACACAACGATGAGAGACACACAGCTCTAACACAGCCAGCCCCAAACACAACAGTGAGAGACACAGCTCTAACACAGCCAGCCACAAACACAACGGTGAGAACGTGGAATAGCTGATAATAACCAGGTGTTCCCCTCTCTCTCCTCCCCCTTTCCTCTCCTCTCTTCTTCTTCTGCTTCTCCCCTCCTCTCTCCTCCCCTTTCCTCTCCTCTCTTCTTCTTCTGCTTCTCCCCTCCTCTCTCCTCCTCCCCCTTTCCTCTCCCCTCCTCTCTCTCTCTCTCCTCCCCCTTTCCTCTCCTCTCTTCTTCTGCCTCTCTCCTCCTCCCCCTTTCCTCTCTTCTCCTTCTGCCTCTCCCCTCCTCTCTCTCCTCCCCCTTTCCTCTCCTCTCTTCTTCTTCTGCTTCTCCCCCTCTCTCTCTCCTCCCCTTTCCTCTCCTCTCCTCTCTTCTTCTTCTGCCTCTCTCCTCCTCCCCCTTTCCTCTCTTCTCCTTCTGCCTCTCCCCTCCTCTCTCTCCTCCCCCTTTCCTCTCCTCTCTTCTTCTTCTGCTTCTCCCCCTCCTCTCTCTCCCTCCTCTCCCTTTCTCTCTCCTCTCTTCTTCTTCTGCTTCTCCCCTCCTCTCTCTCCTCCTCCCCTTTCCTCTCCTCTCTTCTTCTTCTGCTTCTCCCCTCCTCTCTCTCCTCCTCCCCCTTTCCTCTCTTCTTCTGCTTCTCCCCTCTCTCTCTCTCTCCTCCTCCCCCTTTCTTCTCTCTCTCCTTCCGCCTCTCCCCTTCTCCCCTTTCCTCTCTTCTCCTTCCTCCTCTCTTCTCCTTCCGCCTCTCCCCTCTCTCTCTCCTTCTGCCTCTCCCCTCTCTCTCTCCTTCTGCCTCTCCCCTCTCTCTCCTTCTGCCTCTCCCCTCTCTCTCTCCTTCTGCCTCTCCCCTCTCTCTCCTTCTGCCTCTCCCCTCTCTCTCTCCTTCTGCCTCTCCACTCTCTCTCCTTCTGCCTCTCCACTCTCTCTCCTTCTGCCTCTCCACTCTCTCTCTCCTTCTGCCTCTCCCCCTCTCTCCTTCTGCCTCTCCCCCTCTCTCTCCTTCTGCCTCTCCCTCTCTCTCTCCTTCTGCCTCTCCACTCTCTCTCTCCTTCTGCCTCTCCCTCTCTCTCTCCTTCAGGTGACGGCAGGAAGACGGTTCTCCTCAAGTCCAACGAGTGTTCCTCCGAGGTGCTCAACCTCCTTGCCAATAAGGCATGCCAGTGCTATGTGGCCCTCGGCGATTGGTCCTCGGTGCAGGAGTGGCAGGCCAGCGTGCACGCCCTCAAGAAGAACCCTGGTAACCCTGCCGCGGCGAGCGTGCACCTGAAGACAGACTTCAACTACGTACGGGCACTGAGCTGCTTCGAGGACGGAGACTTCCCAGAATGCCGTGCTCAGCTGGAGCTCCTGGCGGGGGAGAGAGACGACTACGGCCTGCTCAACTCCACCTCTACTGGCTCCAAGGACAAACTAGGTAGGAGGGAGAGGGAGGACTAAGGCCTGCTCAACTCCACCTGCTCCAAGGACAAACTAGGTAGGAGGGAGAGAGAGAGGACTAAGGCCTGCTCAACTCCACCTGCTCCAAGAATAAACTAGTTAGGAGGGGAGAGAGAGGACTAAGGCCTGCTCAACTCTACTTGCTCTAAGAATAAACTAGGTAGGAGAGAGAGAGGACTAAGGCCTGCTCAACTCTACTTGCTCTAAGAATAAACTAGGTAGGAGGGAGAGAGAGAGAGAGGACTAAAGGCCTGCTCAACTCTACTTGCTCTAAGAATAAACTAGGTAGGAGAGAGAGAGAGGACTAAAGGCCTGCTCAACTCTACTTGCTCTAAGAATAAACTAGGTAGGAGGGAGAGAGAGAGAGAGGACTAAGGCCTGCTCAACTTTACTTGCTCTAAGAATAAACTAGGTAGGAGGGAGAGAGAGGACTAAGGCCTGGTCAACTCCACCTGCTCAAAGAATAAACTAGGTAGGAGGGAGAGAGAGAGAGAGGACTAAGGCCTGGTCAACTCTACTTGCTCTAAGAATAAACTAGGTAGGAGGGAGGGAGAGAGAGAGAGAGAGGACTAAGGCCTGGTCAACTCTACTTGCTCTAAGAATAAACTAGGTAGGAGGAGAGAGAGAGAGAGGGACTAAGGCCTGCTCAACTCTACCTGCTCTAAGAATAAACTAGGTAGGAGAGAGAGAGAGGACTAAAGGCCTGCTCAACTCTACTTGCTCTAAGAATAAACTAGGTAGGAGGGAGAGAGAGAGAGAGGACTAAGGCCTGCTCAACTTTACTTGCTCTAAGAATAAACTAGGTAGGAGGGAGAGAGAGGACTAAGGCCTGGTCAACTCCACCTGCTCAAAGAATAAACTAGGTAGGAGGGAGAGAGAGAGAGAGAGGACTAAGGCCTGGTCAACTCTACTTGCTCTAAGAATAAACTAGGTAGGAGGGAGGGAGAGAGAGAGAGAGAGGACTAAGGCCTGGTCAACTCTACTTGCTCTAAGAATAAACTAGGTAGGAGGAGAGAGAGAGAGGGGACTAAGGCCTGCTCAACTCTACCTGCTCTAAGAATAAACTAGGTAGGAGGGAGAGAGAGGACTAAGGCCTGCTCAACTCTACTTGCTCTAAGAATAAACTAGGTAGGAGGGAGAGAGAGGACTAAGGCCTGGTCAACTCTACTTGCTCTAAGAATAAACTAGGTAGGAGGGGAGAGAGAGAGAGAGGACTAAGGCCTGGTCAACTCTACTTGCTCTAAGAATAAACTAGGTAGGAGGGAGAGAGAGAGAGGGACTAAGGCCTGCTCAACTCTACCTGCTCTAAGAATAAACTAGGTAGGAGGGAGAGAGAGGACTAAGGCCTGCTCAACTCTACTTGCTCTAAGAATAAACTAGGTAGGAGGAGAGAGAGGACTAAGGCCTGGTCAACTCTACTTGCTCTAAGAATAAACTAGGTAGGAGGGGGAGAGAGAGAGAGAGAGAGGACTAAGGCCTGCTCAACTCTACCTGCTCCAAGAATAAAGTAGGTAGGAGGGGAGAGAGAGGACTAAGGCCTGCTCATCTCTACCTGCTCAAATAATAAACTAGTTAGGAGGGTGTCTGAGCCTTCCCCCATCAGTTTTGAGTCTAGACTCCTTCGAGGTGTGTGTCTTAATGGTGTGTGTTTTTCTAACGTGTCTGTGTCTGTGTGTGTGTCTGTGTGTGTGTGTAGACCTGAAGCGTCTCCTCCCGGCAGTGTTGAGTCCGGACCCCTCAGAACTGCAGAAGGCCATTGAGGTGCAGCTGCTGCGGAGCGCTGTGGCTGCCATGACAACGGCCAATCACGAGCAGGAACAGAAGGCCATGCCCACCTCGGAGTGAGTCTCTCATTGGATCTTGGAGATCACTTTTAGTTGAATCCTGTATTAATGTGTTAGTGCTGGGTAGGAACAAAAACCTGCTGGATTGTGGAACACTTTGGGAAGATCTCAATCGCAATTACCTCGTCTCCTTCTCAAAACCCCATTGGAGGAGGTGAGAGATGGGCGGGGACCTCTGGCTCTGTCATCCAATGGGAGAGCGAGTAGACACCAGTATTTCATTGAGCTCTTCCATGATGTCTTCCACGTTCCATTTAGATTGAGCTGAGTTCTGTTGGACTGACTGCGGGTTCTGTCTGTGCTGCTCTATGGGCCCTGGTCAAAAGGAGTGCACTATATAGGGAACCATTTAGATTGAGCTGAGTTCTGTTGGACTGACTGCCGGTTCTGTCTGTGCTGCTCTATGGGCCCTGGTCAAAAGGAGTGCACTATATAGGGAACCATTTAGATTGAGCTGAGTTCTGTTGGACTGACTGCGGGTTCTGTCTGTGCTGCTCTATGGGCCCTGGTCAAAAGGAGTGCACTATATAGGGAACCATTTAGGTTGAGCTGAGTTCTGTTGGACTGACTGCGGGTTCTGTGTGTGTGTGTTTACAGTACCCTGGTCCGTTATCTGAAGCAGACGGGTCGGATCTCTCTGGGTCCCCTCCGCCTCTCCACCCTCACCCTCTCTGACGGCCTGCCCACTCTGGCCACCCTGCAGCTATACTGCTGCTCTGCCCTGGAGAACACACTGAGCGGACAGGAGGTACACACACACACACACACACACAGACCCTCGCCAGCCTGCATCTACACTGCTGCTCTGCCCTGGAGAACACACTCAGCGTACTCTAAATGACCAACAGTATGTGGACACCTGCTCGTCTAACATCTCATTCCAACATCATGGTCCCCCCCTTTGCTGCTATAACAGCCTCCACTCTTCTGGGAAGGCTTTCCACTAGATGTTGGAACATTGCTGCTATAACAGCCTCCACTCTTCTGGGAAGGCTTTCCACTAGATGTTGGAACATTGCTGCTATAACAGCCTCCACTCTTCTGGGAAGGCTTTCCGCTAGATGTTGGAACATTGCTGCTATAACAGCCTCCACTCTTCTGGGAAGGCTTTCCACTAGATGTTGGAACATTGCTGCTATAACAGCCTCCACTCTTCTGGGAAGGCTTTCCGCTAGATGTTGGAACATTGCTGCTATAACAGCCCCACTCTTCTGGGAAGGCTTTCTACTAGATGTTGGAACATTGCTGCTATAACAGCCTCCACTCTTCTGGGAAGGCTTTCCACTAGATGTTGGAACATTGCTGCTATAACAGCCCCCACTCTTCTGGGAAGGCTTTCCACTAGATGTTGGAACATTGCTGCTATAACAGCCTCCACTCTTCTGGGAAGGCTTTCCACTAGATGTTGGAACATTGCTGCTATAACAGCCTCCACTCTTCTGGGAAGGCTTTCCGCTAGATGTTGGAACATTGCTGCTATAACAGCCCCCACTCTTCTGGGAAGGCTTTCTACTAGATGCTGGAACATTGCTGCTATAACAGCCTCCAGTCTTCTGGGAAGGCTTTCCGCTAGATGTTGGAACATTGCTGCTATAACAGCCCCCACTCTTCTGGGAAGGCTTTCCACTAGATGCTGGAACATTGCTGCTATAACAGCCTCCACTCTTCTGGGAAGGCTTTCCACTAGATGTTGGAACATTGCTGCTATAACAGCCTCCACTCTTCTGGGAAGGCTTTCCACTAGATGTTGGAACATTGCTGCTATAACAGCCTCCACTCTTCTGGGAAGGCTTTCCACTAGATGTTGGAACATTGCTGCCATAACAGCCTCCACTCTTCTGGGAAGGCTTTCCACTAGATGTAGCAACATTGCTGCTATAACAGCCTCCACTCTTCTGGGAAGGCTTTCTACTAGATGTTGGAACATTGCTGCTATAACAGCCTCCACTCTTCTGGGAAGGCTTTCCACTAGATGTAGGAACATTGCTGCTATAACAGCCTCCACTCTTCTGGGAAGGCTTTCCACTAGATGTAGGAACATTGCTGCTATAACAGCCTCCACTCTTCTGGGAAGGCTTTCTACTAGATGTTGGAACATTGCTGCTATAACAGCCTCCACTCTTCTGGGAAGGCTTTCCACTAGATGTTGGAACATTGCTGCTATAACAGCCTCCACTCTTCTGGGAAGGCTTTCCACTAGATGTTGGAACATTGCTGCTATAACAGCCTCCACTCTTCTGGGAAGGCTTTCCACTAGATGTTGGAACATTGCTGCTATAACAGCCTCCACTCTTCTGGGAAGGCTTTCCACTAGATGTTGGAACATTGCTGCTATAACAGCCTCCACTCTTCTGGGAAGGCTTTCCACTAGATGTTGGAACATTGCTGCTATAACAGCCTCCACTCTTCTGGGAAGGCTTTCCGCTAGATGTTGGAACATTGCTGCTATAACAGCCCCCACTCTTCTGGGAAGGCTTTCCACTAGATGTTGGAACATTGCTGCTATAACAGCCTCCACTCTTCTGGGAAGGCTTTCCACTAGATGTTGGAACATTGCTGCTATAACAGCCCCCACTCTTCTGGGAAGGCTTTCCACTAGATGTTGGAACATTGCTGCTATAACAGCCTCCACTCTTCTGGGAAGGCTTTCCACTAGATGTTGGAACATTGCTGCTATAACAGCCTCCACTCTTCTGGGAAGGCTTTCCACTAGATGTTGGAACATTGCTGCTATAACAGCCCCCACTCTTCTGGGAAGGCTTTCTACTAGATGCTGGAACATTGCTGCTATAACAGCCTCCAGTCTTCTGGGAAGGCTTTCCGCTAGATGTTGGAACATTGCTGCTATAACAGCCCCACTCTTCTGGGAAGGCTTTCCACTAGATGCTGGAACATTGCTGCTATAACAGCCTCCACTCTTCTGGGAAGGCTTTCCACTAGATGTTGGAACATTGCTGCTATAACAGCCTCCACTCTTCTGGGAAGGCTTTCCACTAGATGTTGGAACATTGCTGCTATAACAGCCTCCACTCTTCTGGGAATGCTTTCCACTAGATGTTGGAACATTGCTGCCATAACAGCCTCCACTCTTCTGGGAAGGCTTTCCACTAGATGTAGGAACATTGCTGCTATAACAGCCTCCACTCTTCTGGGAAGGCTTTCTACTAGATGTTGGAACATTGCTGCTATAACAGCCTCCACTCTTCTGGGAAGGCTTTCCACTAGATGTAGGAACATTGCTGCTATAACAGCCTCCACTCTTCTGGGAAGGCTTTCCACTAGATGTAGGAACATTGCTGCTATAACAGCCTCCACTCTTCTGGGAAGGCTTTCTACTAGATGTTGGAACATTGCTGCTATAACAGCCTCCACTCTTCTGGGAAGGCTTTCCACTAGATGTTGGAACATTGCTGCTATAACAGCCTCCACTCTTCTGGGAAGGCTTTCCACTAGATGTTGGAACATTGCTGCTATAACAGCCTCCACTCTTCTGGGAAGGCTTTCCACTAGATGTTGGAACATTGCTGCTATAACAGCCTCCACTCTTCTGGGAAGGCTTTCCACTAGATGTTGGAACATTGCTGCTATAACAGCCTCCACTCTTCTGGGAAGGCTTTCCACTAGATGTTGGAACATTGCTGCTATAACAGCCTCCACTCTTCTGGGAAGGCTTTCCACTAGATGTTGGAACATTGCTGCTATAACAGCCTCCACTCTTCTGGGAAGGCTTTCCACTAGATGTTGGGACATTGCTGCTATAACAGCCTCCACTCTTCTGGGAAGGCTTTCCACTAGATGTTGGAACATTGCTGCTATAACAGCCTCCAGTCTTCTGGGAAGGCTTTCCGCTAGATGTTGGAACATTGCTGCTATAACAGCCCCCACTCTTCTGGGAAGGCTTTCTACTAGATGCTGGAACATTGCTGCTATAACAGCCTCCAGTCTTCTGGGAAGGCTTTCCACTAGATGTTGGAACATTGCTGCTATAACAGCCTCCACTCTTCTGGGAAGGCTTTCCACTAGATGTTGGAACATTGCTGCTATAACAGCCTCCACTCTTCTGGGAAGGCTTTCCACTAGATGTTGGAACATTGCTGCTATAACAGCCTCCACTCTTCTGGGAAGGCTTTCCACTAGATGTTGGAACATTGCTGCTATAACAGCCTCCACTCTTCTGGGAAGGCTTTCTACTAGATGTTGGAACATTGCTGCTATAACAGCCTCCACTCTTCTGGGAAGGCTTTCCACTAGATGTAGGAACATTGCTGCTATAACAGCCTCCACTCTTCTGGGAAGGCTTTCCACTAGATGTAGGAACATTGCTGCTATAACAGCCTCCACTCTTCTGGGAAGGCTTTCTACTAGATGTTGGAACATTGCTGCTATAACAGCCTCCACTCTTCTGGGAAGGCTTTCCACTAGATGTTGGAACATTGCTGCTATAACAGCCTCCACTCTTCTGGGAAGGCTTTCCACTAGATGTTGGAACATTGCTGCTATAACAGCCTCCACTCTTCTGGGAAGGCTTTCCACTAGATGTTGGAACATTGCTGCTATAACAGCCTCCACTCTTCTGGGAAGGCTTTCCACTAGATGTTGAACATTGCTGCTATAACAGCCTCCACTCTTCTGGGAAGGCTTTCCACTAGATGTTGGAACATTGCTGCTATAACAGCCTCCACTCTTCTGGGAAGGCTTTCCACTAGATGTTGGAACATTGCTGCTATAACAGCCTCCACTCTTCTGGGAAGGCTTTCCACTAGATGTTGGGACATTGCTGCTATAACAGCCTCCACTCTTCTGGGAAGGCTTTCCACTAGATGTTGGAACATTGCTGCTATAACAGCCTCCACTCTTCTGGGAAGGCTTTCCGCTAGATGTTGGAACATTGCTGCTATAACAGCCTCCACTCTTCTGGGAAGGCTTTCCACTAGATGTTGGAACATTGCTGCTATAACAGCCCCCACTCTTCTGGGAAGGCTTTCCACTAGATGATGGTACATTGCTGCGGGGACTTGTTTCCAGTTAGCCACAAGAGCCTTAGTGAGGTTGGGCTCTGATGTTAGGCGATTGGGCCTGGCCCGCAGTCAGTGGTCCAATTCATCCCAGAAGTGTTCGATGGAGTTGAGGTCAGGGTTCTGTGCAGGCCAGTCAAGTTCTTCCACACCGGTCTCGACAAACAATTTCTGTATGGACCTGGCTTTGTGCACGGGGGATTTGTCATGCTGAAACAGGAAAGGGACTTCCCCAAACTGTTGCCACAAAGTTGGAAGCACAGAATCTTCTAGAATGTCATTGTATGCTGTAGAGTTAAGATTTCCCTTCACTGGAACTAAGGGACCTGAACCATGAAAAACAGCCCCAGCCCATTATTCCTCCTCCACCAAACTTTACAGTAGTCACTATGCATTGGGGCAGGTCGTGTTCTCCTGGCATCCGCCAAACCCAGATTCGTCCATCGGACTGACAGATGGTGAAGCGTGATTCATCACTTCAGAGAAAACCTTTCCACTGCTCCAGAGTCCAGAGTCGGCGAGCTTCACATCACTCCAACCAACGCTTCACATTGAGCACAGTGATCTTAGGCTTGTATGTGGCTGCTCTGCCATGGAAACCCATTTCATGAAGCTCTCGACGAACAGTTCTTGTGCTGATGTTGCTTCCAGAAGGCAGTTGGGAACTCAGCAGTGAGTGTTGCAACCGAGGACTGACGATTCTTAAGAGCTACGCGCTTCAGCACTCTGCGGTCCTGTTCTGTGAGCTTGTGTGGCCTACCACTTCTCAGCTGAGCCGTTGTTGCTCCTAGACGTTTCCACTTCACAATAACAGCACTCACAGTTGACCGGGGAAGCTCTAGCAGGGTAGAAGTTTGACCAACTGACTTGTTGGAAAGGTGGCATCCTATGACGGTGCCACATTGAAAGTCGCTGAGCTCTTCAGTACGGCGTACCAGCCTCTCATTCTACTGCCAATGTTTGTCTATGGAGATTGCTCGGTTTTATACACCTGTCAGCAATGGGCGTGGCTGAAATAGCCAAATTCACTCATTTGAGGGGATGTCTACATACTGCTGTGTGTGAGTACACCCCCCTAACCCTCTCCTCCTCTCCAGGGGTGTCTACATACTAACCCCCCTAACCCTCTCCTCCTCTCCAGGGGTGTCTACATACTACCCCCCTAACCCTCTCCTCCTCTCCAGGGGTGTCTACATACTACCCCCCTAACCCTCTCCTCCTCTCCAGGGGTGTCTACATACTACCCCCCTAACCCTCTCCTCCTCTCCAGGGGTGTCTACATACTACCCCCCTAACCCTCTCCTCCTCTCCAGGGGTGTCTACATACTACCCCCCCCTAACCCTCTCCTCCTCTCCAGGGGTGTCTACATACTACCCCCCTAACCCTCTCCTCCTCTCCAGGGGTGTCTACATACTACCCCCCCCTAACCCTCTCCTCCTCTCCAGGACTGTCTGATTCCTCTGTACAGTGAAGCTCTCAGCTCCTGTAAACAGCAGGACGTCCAGCCGTGGCTCCACGCACTGAGATACACCATCTACCAGAGACAGCTACTGCTCAGGCTGAAAGGTGTGTGTGTGTGTGTGTGTGTGTGTGTGTGTGTGTGTGTGTCCCTGTGTGTGTGTGTGTGTGTGTGTGTCCCTGTGTGTGTGTGTGTGTGTGTCCCTGTGTGTGTGTGTGTGTGTGTGTGTGTGTCCCTGTGTGTGTGTGTGTCCCTGTGTGTGTGTGTGTCCCTGTGTGTGTGTGTGTCCCTGTGTGTGTGTGTGTCCCTGTGTGTGTGTGTGTCCCTGTGTGTGTGTGTGTCCCTGTGTGTGTGTGTGTCCCTGTGTGTGTGTGTGTGTGTCCCTGTGTGTGTGTGTGTGTCCCTGTGTGTGTGTCCCTGTGTGTGTGTCCCTGTGTGTGTGTGTGTGTGTGTGTGTGTGTGTCCCTGTGTGTGTGTGTGTCCCTGTGTGTCCCTGTGTGTGTGTGTGTCCCTGTGTGTGTGTGTGTCCCTGTGTGTGTCCCTGTGTGTGTGTGTGTGTGTGTGTGTGTGTGTCCCTGTGTGTGTGTGTGTCCCTGTGTGTGTGTGTGTGTGTGTGTGTGTGTGTGTGTCCCTGTGTGTGTGTCCGTGTGTGTGTGTCCCTGTGTGTGTGTGTGTGTCCCTGTGTGTGTGTCCCTGTGTGTGTGTCCCTGTGTGTGTGTGTCCCTGTGTGTGTGTGTGTGTCCCTGTGTGTGTGTGTGTGTCCCTGTGTGTGTGTGTGTGTCCCTGTGTGTGTCCCTGTGTGTGTGTGTGTGTGTGTGTCCCTGTGTGTGTGTGTGTGTGTCCCTGTGTGTGTGTGTGTGTCCCTGTGTGTGTGTGTGTGTGTCCCTGTGTGTGTGTGTGTGTGTCCCTGTGTGTGTGTGTGTGTGTGTGTCCCTGTGTGTGTGTGTGTGTGTGTGTCCCTGTGTGTGTGTGTCCCTGTGTGTGTGTGTCCCTGTGTGTGTGTGTGTGTGTTGTGTGTGTGTGTCCCTGTGTGTGTGTGTGTCCCTGTGTGTGTGTGTGTGTGTCCCTGTGTGTGTGTGTGTGTCCCTGTGTGTGTGTGTGTGTCCCTGTGTGTGTCCCTGTGTGTCCCTGTGTGTGTCCCTGTGTGTGTGTGTGTGTCCCTGTGTGTGTGTGTGTGTGTGTCCCTGTGTGTGTGTGTGTGTGTCCCTGTGTGTGTGTGTGTGTGTCCCTGTGTGTGTGTGTGTCCCTGTGTGTGTGTGTGTGTGTCCCTGTGTGTCCCTGTGTGTCCCTGTGTGTGTGTGTGTGTCCCTGTGTGTGTGTGTGTGTGTCCCTGTGTGTGTGTGTCCCTGTGTGTGTGTGTGTGTGTGTGTGTGTGTCCCTGTGTGTGTGTGTGTGTCCCTGTGTGTGTGTGTGTGTATGTCCCTGTGTGTGTGTGTCCCTGTGTGTGTGTGTCCCTGTGTGTGTGTCCCTGTGTGTGTGTGTGTGTGTGTGTGTCCCTGTGTGTGTGTGTGTGTCCCTGTGTGTGTCCCTGTGTGTGTGTGTGTGTGTGTGTGTGTCCCTGTGTGTGTGTGTGTGTGTCCCTGTGTGTGTGTGTGTGTCCCTGTGTGTGTGTGTGTGTGTCCCTGTGTGTGTGTGTGTGTGTCCCTGTGTGTGTGTGTGTGTGTGTGTCCCTGTGTGTGTGTGTGTGTGTGTGTCCCTGTGTGTGTGTGTGTCCCTGTGTGTGTGTGTGTCCCTGTGTGTGTGTGTGTCCCTGTGTGTGTGTGTGTCCCTGTGTGTGTGTGTGTCCCTGTGTGTGTGTGTGTCCCTGTGTGTGTGTGTGTGTGTCCCTGTGTGTGTGTGTGTGTCCCTGTGTGTGTGTGTGTGTCCCTGTGTGTGTCCCTGTGTGTGTCCCTGTGTGTGTCCCTGTGTGTGTGTGTGTGTCCCTGTGTGTGTGTGTGTGTGTGTCCCTGTGTGTGTGTGTGTGTGTCCCTGTGTGTGTGTGTGTGTGTCCCTGTGTGTGTGTGTGTGTCCCTGTGTGTGTGTGTGTGTGTCCCTGTGTGTCCCTGTGTGTCCCTGTGTGTGTGTGTGTCCCTGTGTGTGTGTGTGTGTCCCTGTGTGTGTGTGTGTGTCCCTGTGTGTGTGTGTGTGTGTGTGTGTGTGTCCCTGTGTGTGTGTGTGTGTCCCTGTGTGTGTGTGTGTGTGTATGTCCCTGTGTGTGTGTGTCCCTGTGTGTGTGTGTCCCTGTGTGTGTGTCCCTGTGTGTGTGTGTGTGTGTGTGTGTCCCTGTGTGTGTGTGTGTGTCCCTGTGTGTGTGTGTGTGTCCCTGTGTGTGTGTGTGTCCCTGTGTGTGTGTGTGTCCCTGTGTGTGTGTGTGTGTCCCTGTGTGTGTGTGTGTGTGTGTCCCTGTGTGTGTCCCTGTGTGTGTGTGTGTTCCTGTGTGTGTGTGTGTCCCTGTGTGTGTGTGTGTGTGTGTCCCTGTGTGTGTGTGTGTGTCCCTGTGTGTGTGTGTGTGTGTCCCTGTGTGTGTGTGTGTGTGTGTCCCTGTGTGTGTTTCTGCTCTCTTAAACGCTGTGCTGTATTTGTGTGTGTGTGTGTTGTCCCCATCGCTGTGTCTTTGTCATGTGACTCACGTTAACCCTCTCCCTCTTCCTGTGTTCCATTACCCAGGCTCCTCTGCTCTGCTGGATGGCCACCTGATGGAACTATGTCTGACGGCCATCAAATTCGCCCGGAAACAGGGGAACATCGCCCTGGCAACGCGTCTGCTGGGCCAGTGCAGCGAGGAAGAGGAGGAGGGGGAGGAGGAGGGGTTGAGCCGTGCATTCAGGCGTCTGTCACTAGCGGGTGCTGTGGGGGAGAAGTGGGGACCTGAACTACAGATCGAGAAGGCTAAAGTCCTCTGCACCGCGGGTGTGTGTGTGTGTGTGTGTGTGTGTGTGTCTCTGTATGTGTGTGTGTGTGTGTTTTGGCTTTACTCGTCTTTCTCTTATTCCTCCCCCAACCTTCTCTCATGCTCCACCTCTCTCCCCTCCTCTCCCCGTCTCCCCTCCAGGTCAGTCCCTGGTAGCCATGGAGATGTTGAGTTCCTGTGCTCTGTCTTTCTGTCGCTCAGGGAAGTGTGAGCGAGCCGCCTGTCGCTCCGTCCTCACTCTGTGTAAGTAGTGGTTTCACTGTGTCACAAATGGCCCCCTAATTCCCTACGTAGGGGCTCTTATTGGGGGGGATAGAGTGCTATTTGAGATGCAAGGCGTGCCAGCGTTGGTAACAGTCTCCCTGTGCATGCTGGGTAATGGATGCCTGATGCTCTGTTCCAACCATCTGTCTCTGTGTCTGTAGGTAAGTGGCTGCTGGCGGACTGGAAGGACATGACCCCTCAGCTCAAACAGGTGGTGAAGAGGTCAGGGGTCATGACCCCAGGGGTCGCCGCCTTGCCCCCCATCAGCCGGAACATCACAGCCCTGCTGGAGCTACCCCTAGAGGACCAGGGCATGCCCCGAATCACAGCTGAGACCACAGGTAGGACACCCCCCCTCCCTGACGCCTCTTCCTCCAGTCTACCCTACACCCTAACCCCTCTCTCTCTGCCTCTTGTGAGTGTAGGAAAACCAGACTTGATCCCGGAGCAGCTCTACCAGTCTGTACCCTAACCCCTACACCCTAACCCCTCTTTTCCTCCAGTCTGTACCCTAACCCCTACACCCTAACCCCTCTCTTCCTCCAGTATGTACCCTAACCCCTACACCCTATCCCCTCTCTCTCTCTGCCTCCATAGTGAGTGTGGGTTTAGGAGAACCAGACTTGGTCCTGGGGCAGCTCTACCAGTCTGTACCCTAACCCCTACACCCTAACCCCTCTCTCTCTGCCTCCATAGTGAGTGTGGGGGTAGGAGAACCAGACTTGGTCCTGGGGCAGTTCTACCAGTCTGTACCCTAACCCCTACACCCTAACCCCTCTCTTCCTCCAGTCTGTACCCTAACCCCTACACCCTAACCCCTCTCTCTCTCTGCCTCCATAGTGAGTGTGGGGGTAGGAGAACCAGACTTGGTCCTGGGGCAGCTCTACCAGTCTGTACCCTAACCCCTACACCCTAACCCCCTCTCTCTCTGCCTCCATAGTGAGTGTGGGTGTAGGAGAACCAGACTTGGTCCTGGGGCAGCTCTACCAGTCTGTACCCTAACCCCTACACCCTAACCCCTCTCTCTCTCTGCCTCCATAGTGAGTGTGGGTGTAGGAGAACCAGACTTGGTCCTGGGGCAGCTCTACCAGTTGTCCACCAGTCAGGCTCCGGAGGTGGCCAAGTCCTGGGCGGCTCTCGCCAGCTGGGCCTATCGTTGGGGACGGAAGGTGGTCGACAACGCCAGGTACGTACAGTTCAAACATAAAGATATAAAACTGTATTTTTTTGTGAAGAATCAACAACAAGTGGGACACAATCATGAAGTGGAACGACATTTATTGGATATTTCAAACTTTTTTAACAAATCAAAAACTGAAAAATTGGGTGTGCAAAATTATTCAGCCCCTTTACTTTCAGTGCAGCAAGCTCTCTCCAGAAGTTCAGTGAGGATCTCTGAATGATCCAATGTTGACCTAAATGACTAATGATGATAAATACAATCCACCTGTGTGTAATCAAGTCTCCGTATAAATGCACCTGCACTGTGATAGTCTCAGAGGTCCGTTAAAAGCGCAGAGAGTATCATGCTCTCCTTTCACCTCTCCTCCCCTACGTCCGTCCGTTCCTTACTCCTCCCATCTCTCTCTCATCTCCTCCCTCCATCCCTCCAGTCAAGGTGAAGGTGTGCCCCTTCTCCCGGGAGAGAAGAAGGAGATCGAGGACCTTCTCCCAGAATGCACCAGTGAGGAGGACAAGGAGAACATCTTCAGCATCCTGGGTCAGGCCATGTGTCGACCTGCTGGAATACAGGTGTGTGTGCTCATGAGGAATGAATTAGTAACTATTGTTTTAGTATGTACACATCTCGTACTTTCTCCCGGTGTTCTGAAAAGATCATAGTTCATCCAGGATAGAAGTTTAGAACTGAGTCTACATGGAACTGCATAACTCAGTGGCTTGGTATGTGTTGTCTGTCTTTTTCCATGTATCTCTCTACCTCTTAGTCTCTATAGTCTTGGTTCCTGACTGTCTCTACCTCTTAGTCTCTATAGTCTTGGTTCCTGACTGTCTCTACCTCTTAGTCTCTATAGTCTTGGTTCCTGACTGTCTCTACCTCTTAGTCTCTATAGTCTTGGTTCCTGACTGTCTCTACCTCTTAGTCTCTATAGTCTTGATTCCTGACTGTCTCTACCTCTTAGTCTCTACAGTCTTGGTTCCTGACTGTCTCTACCTCTTAGTCTCTATAGTCTTGATTCCTGACTGTCTCTACCTCTTAGACTCTATAGTCTTGAATTCCTGACTGTCTCTACCTCTTAGTCTCTATAGTCTTGAATTCCTGACTGTCTCTATAGTCTTGATTCCTGACTGTCTCGACCTCTTTTAGTCTCTATAGTCTTGGTTCCTGACTGTCTCTACCTCTTAGACTCTATAGTCTTGGTTCCTGACTGTCTCTACCTATTTTAGTCTCTATAGTCTTGGTTCCTGACTGTCTCTACCTCTTAGTCTCTATAGTCTTGAATTCCTGACTGTCTCTACCTCTTAGTCTCTATAGTCTTGGTTCCTGACTGTCTCTACCTCTTAGACTCTATAGTCTTGATTCCTGACTGTCTCTACCTCTTAGTCTCTATAGTCTTGATTTCTGACTGTCTCTACCTCTTTTAGTCTCTATAGTTTTGATTCCTGACTGTCTCTACCCCTTTTACTCTATAGTCTTGATTCCTGACTGTCTCTTCCTCTTTTAGGCTCTATAGTCTTGGTTCCTGACTGTCTCTACCCCTTTTAGACTCTATAGTCTTGATTCCTGACTGTCTCTACCTCTTAGTCTCTATAGTCTTGGTTCCTGACTGTCTCTACCTCTTAGACTCTATAGTCTTGGTTCCTGACTGTCTCTACCCCTTTTAGACTCTATAGTCTTGATTCCTGACTGTCTCTTCCTCTTTTAGGCTCTATAGTTTTGATTCCTGACTGTCTCTACCCCTTTTAGACTCTATAGTCTTGATTCCTGACTGTCTCTTCCTCTTTTAGGCTCTATAGTCTTGGTTCCTGACTGTCTCTACCCCTTTTAGACTCTATAGTTTTGATTCCTGACTGTCTCTACCCCAATTCGGCGTGTGCTACATCTCCAATTTGCCGCGCGGCTCTTGGCAGGTCTGGGTTTGGGATTCACCATCTGCCTGCTCATAACTCTCTCTCTCCCCCACCTCCTCTCTCTCTCCCCCACCTCCTCTCTCTCTCCCCCACCTCCTCTCTCTCTCTCCCCCACCTCCTCTCTCTCTCTCCTCCACCTCCTCTCTCTCTCTCCCCCCCCCCCTCTCTCTCTCTCCCCCACCTCCTCTCTCTCTCTCCCCCACCTCCTCTCTCTCTCTCTCCCCCACCTCCTCTCTCTCTCTCCCCCACCTCTCTCTCTCTCTCCCCACCTCCTCTCTCTCCCCACCTCCTCTCTCTCTCCCCCACCTCCTCTCTCTCTCCCCACCTCCTCTCTCTCTCCCCCACCTCCTCTCTCTCTCCCCCACCCTCCTCTCTCTCCCCACCTCCTCCTCTCTCCCCCACCTCCTCTCTCTCTCTCCCCACCTCCCTCTCTCTCTCCCCACCTCCTCTCTCTCTCTCTCCCCCACCTCCTCTCTCTCTCTCCCCCACCTCCTCTCTCTCTCTCCCCCACCTCCTCTCTCTCTCTCCCCCACCTCCTCTCTCTCCCTCCAGGATGAGGACATGGCCCTGCAGCAGGAGGATGAGGAGGAGGATGACATGGTGGATGTGATCTGGAGACAGCTGCTGTCTGCCTGTCCCTGGCTGGAGGAGCAGGGGGAGGTGGAGGGGGTCCAGGGTGGGGGTAGTGGGGTGATGGAGGGTCTAATCCGTGTCTGGAGGAGGGTGGTGGACAGGATCTTCAGTCTCTACAGGGTCTCCTGCGGTGCCTACTTCACCTTCCTCAAACTCAACGCTGGACAGGTGGGTGGAACTCAGTCTCTCTCCAGGGGGGACTGGGACTGGCAGGGGGTACTGGCAGGGCGTACTGGGACTGGCAGGGGGGCTGGGACTGGCAGGGGGTACTGTACATCCACCCATCTCTTCCTCCATCCCTCCATGTCTCTCTTCTTCCTCTGTCAGGTTCCCATCGATGAGGATGACCCCAAGCTGCTGCTGACCAATCAGAACAGCAAGCAGAGTAACGACGATATCATCGTCATGGCGACGCTGCGGTTGCTACGGCTGCTGGTGAAGCATGCCGGGGAGCTGAGGGAGGGGCTTGAGCTTGGGCTCGCCTCAACCCCCACCGCCCCCTGGAGAGGTAACACACACAGACCCCCACTGGCCCCTAGAGAGGTAACACACTGGCCCCTAGAGAGGTAACACACTGACCCCCACCGGCCCCTGGAGAGGTAACACACTGACCCCTGGAGAGGTAACACACTGGCCCCTGGAGAGGTAACACACTGGCCCCTGGAGAGGTAACACACTGGCCCCTGGAGAGGTAACACACTGGCCCCTGGAGAGGTAACACACTGGCCCCTGGAGAGGTAACACACTGGCCCCTGGAGAGGTAACACACTGACCCCTGGAGAGGTAACAACACACTGACCCCTGGAGAGGTAACACACTGACCCCTGGAGAGGTAACACACTGACCCCTGGAGAGGTAACACACTGACCCCCACTACTGGCCCCTGGAGAGGTAACACACTGACCCCCACTACTGGCCCCTGGAGAGGTAACACACTGGCCCCTGGAGAGGTAACACACTGACCCCCACTACTGGCCCCTGGAGAGGTAACACACTGACCCCCACTACTGGCCCCTGGAGAGGTAACACACTGCCCCCCACTGGCCCCTGGAGAGGTAACACACTGGCCCCTGGAGAGGTAACACACACTGACCCCCACTGGCCCCTAGAGAGGTAACACACTGGCCCCTAGAGAGGTAACACACACTGACCCCCACTGGCCCCTAGAGAGGTAACACACACTGACACCCACTGGCCCCTAGAGAGGTAAAACACTGACCCCTAGAGAGGTAACACACTGACCCCCACTGGCCCCTAGAGAGGTAACACACTGGCCCCTAGAGAGGTAACACACTGACCCCTGGAGAGGTAACACACTGACCCCCACTGGCCCCTAGAGAGGTAACACACTGACCCCCACTGGCCCCTGGAGAGGTAACACACTGACCCCCACTGGCCCCTGGAGAGGTAACACACTGACCCCCACTGGCCCCTAGAGAGGTAACACACTGAGCCCCACTGGCCCCTAGATAGGTAACACACTGACCCCTACTGGCCCCTAGAGAGGTAACACACGCCGACCCCCACTGGCCCCTAGAGAGGTAACACACGCTGACCCCCACTGGCCCCTGGAGAGGTAACACACTGACCCCCACTGGCCCCTGGAGGGGTAACACACTGACCCCCACTGACCCCTGGAGGGGTAACACACTGACCCCCACTGACCCCTGGAGGGGTAACACACTGACCCCCACTGACCCCTGGAGGGGTAACACACTGACCCCCACTGACCCCTGGAGGGGTAACACACTGACCCCCACTGACCCCTGGAGGGGTAACACACTGACCCCCACTGACCCCTGGAGGGGTAACACACTGACCCCCACTGACCCCTGGAGGGGTAACACACTGACCCCCACTGACCCCTGGAGGGGTAACACACTGACCCCCACTGACCCCTGGAGGGGTAACACACTGACCCCCACTGACCCCTGGAGGGGTAACAGACACTGACCCCTGGAGGGGTAACACACCCACTGACCCCCACTGACCCCCCCTGGAGGGGTAACACACAGACCCCCACTGACCCCTGGAGGGGTAACACACATAGACCCCCACTGGCCCCTGGAGAGGTAACACACAGACCCCCACTGACCCCTGGAGGGGTAACACATGACTGACCCCCACTGACCCCTGGAGGGTAACACACTGACCCCCACTGACCCCTGGAGGGGTAACACACTGACCCCCACTGACCCCTGGAGGGGTAACACACTGACCCCCACTGACCCCTGGAGGGGTAACACACTGACCCCCACTGACCCCTGGAGGGGTAACACACATAGACCCCCACTGGCCCCTGGAGAGGTAACACACAGACCCCCACTGACCCCTGGAGGGGTAACACACAGACCCCCACTGACCCCTGGAGGGGTAACACACATAGACCCCCACTGGCCCCTGGAGAGGTAACACACATAGACCCCCACTGACCCCTGGAGGGGTAACACACATAGACCCCCACTGGCCCCTGGAGAGGTAACACACTGACCCCCACTGACCCCTGGAGGGGTAACACACATAGACCCCCACTGACCCCTGGAGGGGTAACACACCTAGACCCCCACTGGCCCCTGGAGAGGTAACACACAGACCCCCACTGGCCCCTGGAGAGGTAACACACTAAAATATATATAATAAAAAAACACACTGACCCCCACTGGAGGGGTAACACACCTAAGACCCCCACTGGCCCCTGGGAGGTCAACTCCACAGACCCCCACTGGCCCCTGGAGAGGTAATTCAACCCCTCTCCCCACCCAGCTGTTCCCCACTGGACCCTGGAGAGGTAACACACAGACCCCACTGGCCCCTGGAGGGTAGCTAACACCCCTCCCCCATAGACCCAGTCTCCTGGAGCTGTTCTATATTTCTCCTGAAGGCTCCTGTTAGACTCCTAGAAAGGAATGAATATTTAATAAACTGACATTCTAGTGTCAGACCTAGAACACATAATGGAGAGATCATCTACAGTTAGTTGAGACCTTTCCTGCCTCTCCTGTCTCCTGCTAATTCAACCCCTCTCCCCTCCAGCTGTTCTGTCTCCTGGTAATTCAACCCCTCCCCCCCTCCAGCTGTTCTCTCTCCTGTCTCCTGTTAATTCAACCCCTCTCCCCTCCAGCTGTTCTCTCTCCTGTCTCCTGCTAATTCAACCCCCTCTCCCCTACCCAGCTGTTCTCTCTCCTGTCTCCTGCTAATTCAACCCTCCCCTCCACCCAGCTGTTCTCTCTCCTGTCTCCTGCTAATTCAACCCCTCCCCCCCACCCAGCTGTCCTCTCTCTCCTGTCTCCTGCTAATTCAACCCCTCCCCCACCCCTCCACCCAGCTGTTCTCCCCCACCCAGCTGTCTCCTGTCTCCTGCTAATTCAACCCCTCCCCCCACCCAGCTGTTCTCTCTCCTGTCTCCTGTTAATTCAACCCCTCTCCCCTCCAGCTGTTCTCTCTCCTGTCTCCTGTCTCCTGTTCTCTCTCCTGTCTCCTGCTAATTCAACCCCCTCCCCTCCAGCTGTCTCCTCTAATTCAACCCCTCCTGTCTCCTGCTAATTCAAGCTGTTCCCCTCTCCCTCCACCCAGCTGTTCTCTCTCCTGTCTCCTGGTAATTCAACCCCTCCCCCCTCCAGCTGTTCTCTCTCCTGTCTCCTGCTAATTCAACCCCTCTCCCCTCCAGCTGTTCTCTCTCCTGTCTCCTGCTAATTCAACCCCTCTCCCCTCCAGCTGTTCTCTCTCCTGTCTCCTGCTAATTCAACCCCTCTCCCCTCCAGCTGTTCTCTCTCCTGTCTCCTGCTAATTCAACCCCTCTCCCCTCCAGCTGTTCTCTCTCCTGTCTCCTGCTAATTCAACCCCTCTCCCCTCCAGCTGTTCTCTCTCCTGTTAATTCAACCCTCTCAACCCCTCCAGCTGTTCTCCTGTCTCCTGGTAATTCAACCCCTCTCTCCCTCCAGCTGTTCCTGCTAAGTCAACCCCTCTCCTGTCTCCTGTTAATTCAACCCTCTCCCTCCAGCTGTTCCCCACCCAGCTCTCCTGTCTCCTGCTAATTCAACCCCTCTCCCCTCCAGCTGTTCTCCTCCAGGCACCCTCTCCCCTCCAGGCATCATCCCCCAGCTGTTCTCTCGTCTGAACCATCCAGAGGCTTACATCAGACAGAGTATCTGTAGTCTGCTGTGTCGCGTTGCCCAGGACTCACCACACCTCATCCTGTACCCTGCTATAGTCGGATCACTGTCTCTGGGAGGAGAGGCCCAGCACGCAGGTACACACACACACACACACACACTAGAGGTCGACCGATTGATTAGGGCTGATTTAATTAGGGCCGATTTCAAGTTTTCATAATCGGTCATCTGCATTTTTGGATGCCGATTCTGGCCCGGTTACATTGCAGTCCACGAGGAGACTGTGTGGCAGGCTTGACCACCTGTTACGCGAGTGCAGCAAGGAGCCAAGGATAAGTTGCTAGCTGGCATTAAACTTACCATATAAAAAACAATCAATCTTCACAGAATCACTAGTTAACTACACGTGGTTGATGATATTACGAGTGTAACTAGCTTGTCCTGCGTTGCATATAATTAATGCGGTGCCTGTTAATTTATCATCGAATCATCGAAGCCTACTTCGCCAAATGGGTGATGATTTAACAAAAGCGCATTTGTGAATAAAAGCACATCGTTCGTTGCTAAACAAATGTACGATAAACATCAATGTACCTCACGATAAACATCAATGTCCCTCACGATAAACATCAATGTCCCTCACGATAAACATCAATGTCCCTCACGGTAAACATCAATGTCCCTCACGATAAACATCAATGTCCCTAAACATCAATGTCCCTCCCTCGATAAACATCAAACATCAATGTCCCTCACGATCAATGTCCCTCACGATCAATGTCCCTCACGATAAACATCAATGTCCCTCACGATAAACATCAATGTAAACATCCCTCACGATAAACATCAATGTCCTCACGATAAACATCAATGTCCTCTCACGATAAACATCAATGTCAATGTCCTCACGATAAACATCAATGTCCTCACGATAAACATCAATGTCCCTCACGATAAACATCAATGTCCCTCACGATAAACATCAATGTCCCTAAACATCAATGTACCTCACGATAAACATCAATGTCCCTCACGATAAACATCAATGTCCCTCACGATAAACATCAATGTCCCTCACGATAAACATCAATGTCCCTCACGATAAACATCAATGTCCCTCACGATAAACATCAATGTCCCTCACGATAAACATCAATGTCCCTCACGATAAACATCAATGTCCCTCACGATAAACATCAATGTCCCTCACGATAAACACCAATGTCCCTCACGATAAACATCAATGTCCCTCACGATAAACATCAATGTCCCTCACGATAAACATCAATGTCCCTCACGATAAACATCAATGTCGATAAACATCAATTCTTAAAAAATCAATAAACATCAAGAATAAACATCAATACACAAGAATTTTTTTAAACCTGCATTTTTAGTTAAAAGAAATTCACGTTAGCAGGCAATATTAACTAGATAAATTGTGTCACTTCTCTTGCGTTCTGTGCAACAGAGTCAGCATCAACAACAGTTAGGAGCGAGGAGAGGGGACGGAAGCTATACTGTTACATTGGCAATACTATATAGTGCCTATAAGAACATCCAATAGTCAAAGGGATATGAAATACAAATGGAAGAGAGAAATGGCCCTATAATTACTTTAATAACTACAACCTTAAACTTCTTACCTGGGAATATTGAACCACCAGCTTTCATATGTTCTCATGTTCTGAGCAAGGAACTTAAACGTTTGCTTTTTTACATGGCACATATTGCACTTTTACTTTTTTTAAAACCTTCTCCGACATTGTGTTTTTGCATTATTTAAACCAAATTGTCTCAACTCGCCATAACATCTTTGTCTCCCAGGAAACAAGCTCCCGTCGGCCCTGCCCACCTTCCTGGGCAGCATGCAGGGGGAGGGGCTGTGTGAGGAAGGGGAGGGGACACTGGGCAGTAACCCCGCCTCCCAGGAGGAAGATGGGCGGGGTGAGGAGTTTCCTGCACTGTGCTCCAGCCAGGACCAGGCCATGATGCATGACTGCTACAGCAAGATAGTGGACAAGCTGTCTGCAGCCAACCCCACTATGGTGTTACAGGTAAACACTTCCCCCTACTGCAGCCAACCCCACTATGGTGTTACAGGTAAACACTTCCCCCTACTGCAGCCAACCACATTATGGTGTTACAGGTAAACACTTCCCCCTACTACAGCCAACCCCACTATGGTGTTACAGGTAAACACTTCCCCCCTACCACAACCCCACTATGGTGTTACAGGTAAACACTTCCCCCTACTGCAGCCAACCCCACTATGGTGTTACAGGTAAACACTTCCCTCTACTGCAGCCAAACATATTATGGTGTTACAGGTAAACACTTCCACCCCCTACTGCAGCCAAACACATTATGGTGTTACAGGTAAATACTTCCCTACCACAACCCCACTATGGTGTTACAGGTAAACACTTCCCCTACTGCAGCCAAACACATTATGGTGTTACAGGTAAATACTTCCCCCTACCACAACCCCACTATGGTGTTATAGGTAATTATACCTCCCCCTACTGCTGGTGTTACAGCTAAATGCTTCTCCTCATTACTGGTGTTACAGTTAATTATGTCCCCCTAGTCCTAGCTAGGCTCCCCCACTCATGCTCACATAATTATACCCTCTTGAATCATGTTACGTGGCATGTAGAGGTTTTTGAAATGGTGACTGAGTGTACTGTCCTTACTGGGGTACAACTGTTTCCAAACTAGAGGAGATCAAACTAGAGGGAGATCAATTATCTTTTATTTATTTATTTAATTATCGTTGAACTGGCTATTTAACACCATCCGGCATTCAGAGAAAGTGACCTTTCCTCAGTTCACTGATATATATATATATACACACAACGTTATTGGTGATAATATGGTGCAAACCATCATGTCCAATATGCTGTTTTCAAAGCTTGATTGTCACCAATAAGTTTTAATTCACTGGGTTAAATGGTTTTGTCTTTCCCTCTGCGAACTGACTGCATCTCCGTGGGCTGCGTGTCCGTGCACATTTAAAAATATATATATATAACAGGGACACACACAGGGACACACACACACACACAGGGACACACACACACACCAGATGTTAGAGGGAGAGCACACAGGGACACGGTCTACCCAGCCTGAGCAGTAGCTGTCTCTGGTAGATGGTGTCAGTGCGTCCGCTGGGTCCCCTATATATATATATTAGGTGCAGATGATCAGTAAGTACCAGAGGTGTGGGGTCAAATGACTTGGCCCCACCTCTGGTAAGCATATTGGTCGTCCTCTAAAATAAAAACCATGTGACTCTCCATGTGTCTGATCCGTGGGTCCTTCCAGGTGCAGATGCTAAAAGGAGAGTGGGAAAGCTTCCTGTGCTAACCACATGTGACTCTGTGTGTCTGTCCGTGGGTCCCCAGGTCCAGATGCTAGTGGGAAAGCTTCCTGTGCTGGGTCCCCACATGTGACTCTGTGTGTCTGTCCGTGGGTCCCCAGGTGCAGATGCTAGTGGGAAAGCTTCCTGTGCTAACCACATGTGACTCTGTGTGTCTGTCCGTGGGTCCCATGTGAAGTCCAAATGCTAGTGGGAGAGCTTCCTGTGCTAACCACATGTGACTCTGTGGGTCCCCAGGTGACTCTGTGTGTGTCTGTCCGTGGGTCCCCAGGTCCAGATGCTAGTGGGAGAGCTTCCTGTGCTAACCACATGTGACTCTGTGTGTCTGTCCGTGGGTCCCCAGGTCCAGATGCTAGTGGGAGAGCTGCGGCGCGTGACTCTGCTGTGGGATGAGTTGTGGCTGGGCGTCCTGCAGCAGCAACACATGCACGTCCTGCGCAGGATCCAACAGCTGGAGGACGAGGTCAAGAGAGTACAGAACAACAACACACTACGCAAGTGAGACACACACACACACACACACACACACACACACACACACACATACACACACACACACACACACACACACACACACACACACACACACACACACACACACACACACACACACACACACACACACACACACACACACACACACACACACACACACACTACTAGGGTACACACTACGCAAGTGAGTCACACACACACACACACACACACACACACACACACACTACTAGGGTACCACACACACACACACACTACGCAAGTGACACACAGGGTACACACTACGCAAGTGAGTCACACACACACACACACACACACACACACACACACACACACACACTACTAACACACACACTACGCAAGTGAGTCACACACACACACACACACACAACACACACACACACTACTAGGGTACACACTACGCAAGTGAGTCACACACACACACACACACACACACACACACACACACTACTAACACACACACACACACACACACTACACACAGTGAGACACACACACACACACACACACACACACACACACACACTACTAAGGTACACACTACGCAAGTGAGTCACACACACACACACACACACACACACACACACACACACACACACACACTACTAGGGTACACACTACGCAAGTGAGTCACACACACACACACACACACACACACACACACACACACACACACACACACACACACACTACTCCCAGGGTCACACACTACTAGGGTACACGCTACGCAAGTGAGTCACACACACACACACACACACTACTAGGGTACACACTACGCAAGTGAGTCTCACACACACACACAGCCTACGGCCCACACACACACACACACACACACACACACACACACACACACACACACCACTACTAGGGTACACACTACTGCAAGTGAGTCTCACACACACACACACACACACACACACACACACACACACACACACACACACACACTACTAGGGTACACACTACGCTGTCTCAGGTGAGTCACACACACGCTACTAGGGCACACGTAGTATAGGATTTGATTCATCAAACACCGGTTTCAGAATGACCCCAACTCCCAGTCACAAAACGGTTCATCAATGCACATAAGTAGCAGAATAGTGTGTGGTGGTCCAGTGGTTAGCTCTGCAGGCCCTGTCTCAGGTACTGGGTAGCCTAGGCCCTGTCTCAGGCCTACTGGGTAGCCCTGTCTCAGGTACTGGGTAGCCTCGGCCCTGTCTCAGGTACTGGGTAGCCTCGGCCCTGTCTCAGGTACTGGGTAGCCTCGGCCCTGTCTCAGGTACTGGGTAGCCTAGGCCCTGTCTCAGGTACTGGGTAGCCTCGGTACTGGGTAGCCTCGGCCCTGTCTCAGGTACTGGGTAGCCTCGGCCCTGTCTCAGGTACTGGGTAGCCTCGGCCCTGTCTCAGGTACTGGGTAGCCTCGGCCCTGTCTCAGGTACTGGGTAGCCTAGGTACTGGGTAGCCTCGGCCCTGTGTCAGGTACTGGGTAGCCTAGGTACTGGGTAGCCTCGGCCCTGTCTCAGGTACTGGGTAGCCTCGGCCCTGTGTCAGGTACTGGGTAGCCTCGGTACTGGGTAGCCTCGGCCCTGTCTCAGGTACTGGGTAGCCTCGGCCCTGTCTCAGGTACTGGGTAGCCCCTCAGGCCCTGTCTCAGCCCTGTACTCAGGGGTAGCCTCGGCCCTGTCTCAGGTACTGGGTAGCCTCGGCCCTGTCTCAGGTACTGGGTAGCCTCGGCCCTGTCTCAGGTACTGGGTAGCCTCGGCCCTGTCTCAGGTACTGGGTAGCCTCGGCCCTGTCTCAGGTACTGGGTAGCCTCGGCCCTGTCTCAGGTACTGGGTAGCCTCGGCCCTGTCTCAGGTACTGGGTAGCCTCGGCCCTGTCTCAGGTACTGGGTAGCCTCGGCCCTGTCTCAGGTACTGGGTAGCCTCGGCCCTTTCTCAGGTACTGGGTAGCCTCGGCCCTGTCTCAGGTACTGGGTAGCCTCGGCCCTGTCTCAGGTACTGGGTAGCCCGGCCCCTGTCTCAGGTACTGGGTAGCCTCGGCCCTGTCTCAGGTACTGGGTAGCCTCGGCCCTGTCTCAGGTACTGGGTAGCCTCGGCCCTGTCTCAGGTACTGGGTAGCCTCGGCCCTGTCTCAGGTACTGGGTAGCCCCGGCCCTGTCTCAGGTACTGGGTAGCCCCGGCCCTGTCTCAGGTACTGGGTAGCCCCGGCCCTGTCTCAGGTACTGGGTAGCCCGGCCCTGTCTCAGGTACTGGGTAGCCCCGGCCCTGTCTCAGGTACTGGGTAGCCCCGGCCCTGTCTCAGGTACTGGGTAGCCCCGGCCCTGTCTCAGGTACTGGGTAGCCCCGGCCCTGTCTCAGGTACTGGGTAGCCCCGGCCCTGTCTCAGGTACTGGGTAGCCCCGGCCCTGTCTCAGGTACTGGGTAGCCCCGGCCCCGTCTCAGGTACTGGGTAGCCCCGCCCCCGTCTCAGGTACTGGGTAGCCCCGGCCCCGTCTCAGGTACTGGGTAGCCCCGGCCCCGTCTCAGGTACTGGGTAGCCCCGGCCCCGTCTCAGGTACTGGGTAGCCCCGGCCCCGTCTCAGGTACTGGGTAGCCTCGGCCCCGTCTCAGGTACTGGGTAGCCTAGGCCCCATCTCAGGTACTGGGTAGCCTAGGCCCCGTCTCAGGTACTGGGTAGCCTAGGTACTGGGTAGCCTCGGCCCTGTGTCAGGTACTGGGTAGCCTAGGTACTGGGTAGCCTCGACCCTGTCTCAAATACTGGGTAGCCTCGGCCCTGTCTCAGGTACTGGGTAGCCTCGGCCCTGTGTCAGGTACTGGGTAGCCTCGGTACTGGGTAGCCTCGGCCCTGTCTCAGGTACTGGGTAGCCTCGGCCCTGTCTCAGGTACTGGGTAGCCTCGGCCCTGTCTCAGGTACTGGGTAGCCTCGGCCCTGTCTCAGGTACTGGGTAGCCTCGGCCCTGTCTCAGGTACTGGGTAGCCTCGGCCCTGTCTCAGGTACTGGGTAGCCTAGGCCCTGTCTCAGGTACTGGGTAGCCTCGGCCCTGTCTCAGGTACTGGGTAGCCTCGGCCCTGTCTCAGGTACTGGGTAGCCTCGGCCCTGTCTCAGGTACTGGGTAGCCTCGGCCCTGTCTCAGGTACTGGGTAGCCTCGGCCCTGTCTCAGGTACTGGGTAGCCTCGGCCCTGTCTCAGGTACTGGGTAGCCTCGGCCCTGTCTCAGGTACTGGGTAGCCTCGGCCCTGTCTCAGGTACTGGGTAGCCTCGGCCCTGGGTAGCCTAGGCCCTGTCTCAGGTACTGGGTAGCCTAGGTACTGGGTAGCCTAGGTACTGGGTAGCCTCGGCCCTGTCTCAGGTACTGGGTAGCCTCGGCCCTGTCTCAGGTACTGGGTAGCCTCGGCCCTGTCTCAGGTACTGGGTAGCCTCGGCCCTGTCTCAGGTACTGGGTAGCCTCGGCCCTGTCTCAGGTACTGGGTAGCCTCGGCTGCCAGAGGTGATGAGTTTCGTTCTGACCCTCTGCACTTCTCACTCGCTAACTATACAACACTGTCCTGTCTCAACGTGTATGTTTTAACCTCAGTCAAAGGGACATAGATGAACAGTGTGTCTCCTCTGTCAGGGAGGAGAAGGTGGCCATCATGTGTGAGAAGCACTCCGCTCTGATGCGTCCCGTGGTGTTCGCTCTGGACCACGTGAGGAGCATCACCACGACGCCCGCCGAGACCCCCCACGAGACCTGGTTCCAGCAGACCTACGGGGACGCCATCACCTCGGCCCTGGAGAGACTGAAGAGCCCTCACAACCCGGCCAACCCGGCCAGCAGCTGGGTCCCGTTCAAACAGGTAGGACCAGGACCGTGGGGGGGGTTTGATGTTTCTATGTTAAAGGGAGATGTTTCTATGTTAAAGGGAGATGTTTTTATGTTATGGAGATGTTTCTATGTTAAATGGAGATGTTTCTATGTTAAATGGAGATGTTTCTATGTTAAATAGAGATGTTTCTATGTTAAAGGCAGATGTTTCTATGTTAAATAGAGATGTTTCTATGCTAAAGGGAGATGTTTCTATGCTAAAGGCAGATGTTTCTATGTTAAATGGAGATGTTTCTATGTTAAATGGAGATGTTTCTATGTTAAATGGAGATGTTTCTATGTTAAATGGAGATGTTTCTATGCTAAAGGCAGATGTTTCTATGTTAAATGGAGATGTTTCTATGTTAAAGGGAGATGTTTCTATGCTAAAGGGAGATGTTTCTATGCTAAAGGCAGATGTTTCTATGTTAAATGGAGATGTTTCTATGTTAAAGGCAGATGTTTATATGTTAAAAGGGAGATGTTTCTATGTTATGGAGATGTTTCTATGCTAAAGGCAGATGTTTCTATGTTAAATGGAGATGTTTCTATGTTAAAGGCAGATGTTTCTATGTTAAAGGAGATGTTTCTATGTTAAAGGGAGATGTTTCTATGTTAAAGGGAGATGTTTCTATGTTAAAAGGCAGATGTTTCTATGTTAAATAGAGATGTTTCTATGCTAAATGGAGATGTTTCTATGTTAAAGGCAGATGTTTCTATGTTAAATGGAGATGTTTCTATGTTAAATGGAGATGTTTCTATGTTAAATGGAGATGTTTCTATGTTAAATGGAGATGTTTCTATGCTAAAGGCAGATGTTTCTATGTTAAATGGAGATGTTTCTATGTTAAATGGAGATGTTTCTATGTTAAAGGGAGATGTTTCTATGCTAAAGGCAGATGTTTCTATGTTAAATGGAGATGTTTCTATGTTAAAGGCAGATGTTTATATGTTAAAAGGGAGATGTTTCTATGTTATGGAGATGTTTCTATGCTAAAGGCAGATGTTTCTATGTTAAATGGAGATGTTTCTATGTTAAAGGCAGATGTTTCTATGTTAAAGGGAGATGTTTCTATGTTAAAGGGAGATGTTTCTATGTTAAATGGAGATGTTTCTATGCTAAAGGCAGATGTTTCTATGTTAAATGGAGATGTTTCTATGTTAAAGGCAGATGTTTCTATGTTAAAGGCAGATGTTTCTATGTTAAAGGGAGATGTTTCTATGTTAAAGGGAGATGTTTCTATGTTAAATGGCAGATGTTTCTATGTTATGGAGATGTTTCTATGTTATGGAGATGTTTCTATGTTAAAGGGAGATGTTTCTATGTTAAAGGGAGATGTTTCTATGTTATGGAGATGTTTCTATGTTAAATGGAGATGTTTATATGTTAAATGGAGATGTTTCTATGTTAAATAGAGATGTTTCTATGCTAAAGGCAGATGTTTCTATGTTAAATGGAGATGTTTCTATGTTAAATGGAGATGTTTCTATGTTAAAGGGAGATGTTTCTATGCTAAAGGGAGATGTTTCTATGCTAAAGGCAGATGTTTCTATGTTAAATGGAGATGTTTCTATGTTAAATGGAGATGTTTCTATGTTAAAGGCAGATGTTTCTATGTTAAAAGGGAGATGTTTCTATGTTATGGAGATGTTTCTATGTTAAAAGGCAGATGTTTCTATGTTAAATGGAGATGTTTCTATGTTAAATGGAGATGTTTCTATGTTAAAGGGAGATGTTTCTATGTTAAAGGGAGATGTTTCTATGTTAAAAGGGAGATGTTTCTATGTTATGGAGATGTTTCTATGTTAAAAGGCAGATGTTTCTATGTTAAATGGAGATGTTTCTATGTTAAAGGGAGATGTTTCTATGTTAAAGGGAGATGTTTCTATGTTAAATGGAGATGTTTCTATGTTAAAGGGAGATGTTTCTATGTGAAAGGGAGATGTTTCTATGTGAAGGGGAGATGTTTCTATGTGAAAGGGAGATGTTTCTATGTTAAAGGGAGATGTTTCTATGTGAAAGGGAGATGTTTCTATGTTAAAGGGAGATGTTTCTATGTTAAAGGGAGATGTTTCTATGTTAAAGGGAGATGTTTCTATGTTAAAGGGAGATGTTTCTATGTTAAAGGGAGATGTTTCTATGTTAAATGGAGATGTTTCTATGTTAAAGGGAGATGTTTCTATGTTAAAGGGAGATGTTTCTATGTTAAATGGAGATGTTTCTATGTGAAAGGGAGATGTTTCTATGTTAAATGGAGATGTTTCTATGTTAAATGGAGATGTTTCTATGTTAAAGGGAGATGTTTCTATGTTAAAGGGAGATGTTTCTATGTTAAAGGGAGATGTTTCTATGTTAAAGGGAGATGTTTCTATGTGAAATGGATATGTTTCTATGTGAAAGGGAGATGTTTCTATGTGAAAGGGAGATGTTTCTATGTGAAAGGGAGATGTTTCTATGTTAAAGGGAGATGTTTCTATGTTAAAGGGAGATGTTTCTATGTTAAAGGGAGATGTTTCTATGTTAAAGGGAGATGTTTCTATGTTAAAGGGAGATGTTTCTTTGTTAAAGGGAGATGTTTCTATGTTAAAGGGAGATGTTTCTATGCTAAAGGAAGATGTTTCTATGCTAAAGGCAGATGTTTCTATGTTAAAGGCAGATGTTTCTATGTTAAAGGCAGATGTTTCTATGTTAAAGGGAGATGTTTCTATGTTAAAGGGAGATGTTTCTATGTTAAAGGGAGATGTTTCTATGTTAAAGGGAGATGTTTCTATGTTAAAGGGAGATGTTTCTATGTTATGGAGATGTTTCTATGCTAAATGGAGATGTTTCTATGTTAAAGGGAGATGTTTCTATGTTAAAGGGAGATGTTTCTATGTGAAATGGAGATGTTTCTATGTTAAATGGAGATGTTTCTATGTTAAATGGAGATGTTTCTATGTTAAAGGGAGATGTTTCTAAGTGAAATGGATATGTTTCTATGTGAAAGGGAGATGTTTCTATGTGAAAGGGAGATGTTTCTATGTTAAATGGAGATGTTTCTATGTTAAATGGAGATGTTTCTATGTTAAAAGGGAGATGTTTCTATGTTAAATGGAGATGTTTCTATGTTAAATGGAGATGTTTCTATGTTAAAGGGAGATGTTTCTATGTTAAATGGAGATGTTTCTATGTTATGGAGATGTTTCTATGTTATGGAGATGTTTCTATGTTAAAGGGAGATGTTTCTATGTTAAATGGAGATGTTTCTATGTTAAAGGGAGATGTTTATGTTAAAGGGAGATGTTTCTATGTTAAAGGAGATGTTTCTATGTTAAAGGGAGATGTTTCTATGTTAAAGGGAGATGTTTCTATGTTATGGAGATGTTTCTATGTTAAAGGGAGATGTTTCTATGTTATGGAGATGTTTCTATGTTAAATGGAGATGTTTCTATGTTAAAGGGAGATGTTTCTATGTGAAATGGATATGTTTCTATGTGAAATGGATATGTTTCTATGTGAAAGGGAGATGTTTCTATGTGAAAGGGAGATGTTTCTATGTTAAATGGAGATGTTTCTATGTTAAAAGGGAGATGTTTCTATGTTAAAAGGGAGATGTTTCTATGTTAAATGGAGATGTTTCTATGTTAAAAGGGAGATGTTTCTATGTTAAAGGGAGATGTTTCTATGTTAAATGGCAGATGTTTCTATGTTATGGAGATGTTTCTATGTTAAAGGGAGATGTTTCTATGTTAAATGGAGATGTTTCTATGTTATGGAGATGTTTCTATGTTAAAGGCAGATGTTTCTATGTTAAAGGGAGATGTTTCTATGTTAAAGGGAGATGTTTCTATGTTAAAGGCAGATGTTTCTATGTTAAATGGAGATGTTTCTATGTTAAAGGCAGATGTTTCTATGTTAAATGGAGATGTTTCTATGTTAAATGGCGATGTTTCTATGTTAAATGGAGATGTTTCTATGTTAAAGGGAGATGTTTCTATGTTAAATGGAGATGTTTCTATGTTAAATGGAGATGTTTCTATGTTAAAGGGAGATGTTTCTATGTTAAATGGCAGATGTTTCTATGTTAAAGGGAGATGTTTCTATGTTAAATGGAGATGTTTCTATGTTAAATGGAGATGTTTCTATGTTAAATGGAGATGTTTCTATGTTAAATGGAGATGTTTCTATGTTAAATGGCAGATGTTTCTATGTTCTGATCCTAGATCTGTGTTTAGTTTTAGGGGATTGAAGACCCCTTTAAGATTAGGGTTGGGGGAAGGGAAGCTGATCCTAGATCTGTGTTCAGGGTAAACTTGGTCCGTGTCTGTGTGTGAAGGTGCTTTTTGTTTCTGTGAGTGTCCAATGTATCTGAAACCTTTTTAAAATGTATACCGTACTTTTTTTATTGAAGTGGATTTAAATGAAAGTTTTAAATTGTCTCCTAGATCATGCTGAGTCTCCAGCAGAGGGCTCAGAAGAGGACCAGCTATCTGCTGCGTCTGGACCACATCAGCCCCCGCCTGGCTGCCATGGCGACCACTGAGATGGCGTTGCCGGGCGAGGTGTCGGCAACGGACGCGTTGACCATCCAAAGTGTTGGCAACACCATCACCATCCTGCCGACCAAGACCAAACCCAAGAAACTACACTTCCTGGGCTCCGACGGACGCAACTACCCTTACCTCTTCAAAGGTAGAGACCACACACACACACACACACACACACACACACACACACGATTAACGCAACTACCCTTACCTCTTCAAAGGTAGCGACACACACACACACACACACACATGATTAACGCAACTACCCTTACCTCTTCAAAGGTAGCGACCACACACACACACACACACACACACACACACGATGAACGCAACTAGCCCTACCTCTTCAAAGTGTAGCGACCACACACACACATGATGAACGCAACTACCCTTACCTCTTCAAAGGTAGCGACCACACACACACACACACACACACACACACACACACACACACACACACACACGATTAACGCAACTACCCTTACCTCTTCAAAGGTAGCGACCACACACACACACACACACACACACATGATTAACGCAACTACCCTTACCTCTTCAAAGGTAGCGACACACACACACACACACACACACACACACACACACACACACACACGATGAACGCAACCAGCCCTTACCTCTTCAAAGGTAGCGACCACACACACACACACACACACACACATGATGAACGTAACTTCTTCCTCTTCCAGACAGAACAACCTCCAGGCAGACGACCAGCAGGAATAGAAGTCTGAACCTAATTCTCCTCTCTCCTCCTAACTCTACCTTCTCCCTCCTCCCTCTCCTTTTCTCCTCCTAACTCTACCTCCTTCCTCCTCTCTCTCCCTCCCTCTCCTCTCTCCTGATGAACTCTACCTCCTTCCTCCTCTCTCCCTCCCTCCTCCTCTCTCCTCCTAACTCTACCTCCTTCCTCCTCTCTCCCTCCCTAGCCTCTCCTCTCTTCAACTCTACCTCATTCCTCCTTCTCCCTCCCCTCTCATCTCTCCTCCTAACTCTACCTCCTTCCTCCCTCTCTCTCCCTCCCCCCTCTCCTCTCTCCTCCTAACTCTACCTCCTTCCTCCTCTCTCTCCCTCCCTCTCATCACTCCTCCCAACTCTACCTCCTTCCCCTCCTCTCTCACCCTCCCTCCTCTCTCCTCCTAACTCTACCTCCTTCCTACCTCCTTCCTTCCTCCTCTCTCCTCCTAACTCTACCTCCTTCCTCCTCTCTCTCCCTCCCTCTCCTCTCTCCTCCTAACTCTACCTCCTTCCTCCTCTCTCTCCCTCCTCTCCTCCTAACTCTACCTCCTTCCTCCTCTCTCTCCCTCCCTCCCTCTCTCCTCCTAACTCTACCCCTCCTCCTCCTCTCTCTCCCCTCCCTTCCTCTCCTAACTCTACCTCCCTTCTCCCTCTCCCCTCCCTCTCCTCTCCTCCAACTCTACCTCCTTCCTCCTCTCTCTCCCTCCCTCTCCTCCTAACTCTACCTCCCTTCCTCCCCCTCTCTCTCCCTCCTTCCTCCTCTCTCCTCCCAACTCTCCCTCCTTCCTCCTCTCTCCCTCCCTCTCCCTAACTCTACCTCCTTCCTCCTCTCTCTCCCTCCCTCTCCTCTCTCCTCCTAACTCTACCTCCTTCCTCCTCTCTCTCCCTCCCTCTCCTCCTAACTCTACCTCCTTCCTCCTCTCTCTCCCTCCCTCTCCTCTCTCCTCCTAACTCTACCTCCTTCCTCCTCTCTCTCCCTCCCTCTCCTCTCTCCTCCTAACTCTACCTCCTTCCTCCTCTCTCTCCCTCCCTCTCCTCCTAACTCTACCTCCTTCCTCCTCTCTCTCCCTCCCTCTCCTCTCTCCTCCTAACTCTACCTCCTTCCTCCTCTCTCTCCCTCCCTCTCCTCCTAACTCTACCTCCTTCCTCCTCTCTCCTCTCCCTCCCTCTCCTCTCTCCTCCTAACTCTACCTCCTTCCCTCCTCTCTCCCTCCCCTCTCCTCTCTCCTCCTAACTCTACCTCCTTCCTCCTCTCTCTCCCTCCCTCTCCTCCTAACTCTACCTCCTTCCTCCTCTCTCTCCCTCTCCTCTCTCCTCCTAACTCTACCTCCTTCCTCCTCTCTCTCCCTCCCTCTCCTCTCTCCTCCTAACTCTACCTCCTTCCTCCTCTCTCTCTCTCTCTCTCTCTCTCTCTCGCTCTCTCTGATTTGACCCTCATCTATTCCTCCCTCTCCTTCCTCCTCTCTCTCCCTCTTTCAGGTCTGGAGGACCTCCACCTAGATGAGCGAATCATGCAGTTCCTTTCCATAGTCAACACCATGTTCACCAAGGTAACATCATTGATCGATCATTTAAAATACGAGGCTGGTCCAGCCAGAGACAACACAGAGTACAGGGTATGGGGCCTGTGCTGGTCCAGCCAGAGACAACACAGAGTACAGGGTATGGGTCCTGTGCTGGTCCAGCTAGAGACAAGACAGAGTACAGGGTATGGGTCCTGTGCTGGTCCAGCTAGAGACAACACAGAGTACAGGGTATGGGGCCTGTGCTGGTCCAGCTAGAGACAACACAGAGTACAGGGTATGGGTCCTGTGCTGGTCCAGCTAGAGACAACACAGAGTACAGGGTATGGGGCCTGTGCTGGTCCAGCCAGAGACAACACAGAGTACAGGGTATGGGTCCTGTGCTGGTCCAGCTAGAGACATCAGAGTACAGGGTATGGGGGCCTGTGCTGGTCCAGCCAGAGACAACACAGAGTACAGGGTATGGGGTCCTGTGCTGGTCCAGCCAGAGACAACACAGAGTACAGGGTATGGGGGCCTGTGCTGGTCCAGCCAGAGACAACACAGAGTACAGGGTATGGGGGCCTGTGCTCGTCCAGCCAGAGACAACACAGAGTACAGGGTATGGGGGCCTGTGCTGGTCCAGCCAGAGACAACACAGAGTACAGGGTATGGGGCCTGTGCTAATCCAGCTAGAGACAACACAGAGTACAGGGGGTATGGGGCCTGTGCTGGTCCAGCCAGAGACAACACAGAGTACAGGGTATGGGGGCCTGTGCTCGTCCAGCCAGAGACAACACAGAGTACAGGGGTATGGGGTCCTGTGCTGGTCCAGCTAGAGACAACACAGAGTACAGGGTATGGGGTCCTGTGCTGGTCCAGCCAGAGACAACACAGAGTACAGGGTATGGGGTCCTGTGCTGGTCCAGCCAGAGACAACACAGAGTACAGGGGTATGGGGTCCTGTGCTGGTCCAGCCAGAGACAACACAGAGTACAGGGTATGGGTCCTGTGCTGGTCCAGCCAGAGACAACACAGAGTACAGGGTATGGGTCCTGTGCTGGTCCAGCTAGAGACAACACAGAGTACAGGGTATGGGGGCCTGTGCTGGTCCAGCTAGAGACATCAGAGTACAGGGTATGGGTCCTGTGCTGGTCCAGCTAGAGACAACACAGAGTACAGGGTATGGGGTCCTGTGCTGGTCCAGCTAGAGACAACACAGAGTACAGGGTATGGGGGCCTGTGCTGGTCCAGCCAGAGACAACACAGAGTACAGGGTATGGGGTCCTGTGCTGGTCCAGCTAGAGACAACACAGAGTACAGGGTATGGGTCCTGTGCTGGTCCAGCCAGAGACAACACAGAGTACAGGGTATGGGTCCTGTGCTGGTCCAGCCAGAGACAACACAGAGTACAGGGTATGGGGTCCTGTGCTCGTCCAGCTAGAGACAACACAGAGTACAGGGTATGGGTCCTGTGCTGGTCCAGCCAGAGACAACACAGAGTACAGGGTCCTGTGCTCGTCCAGCCAGAGACAACACAGAGTACAGGGTATGGGGGCCTGTGCTCGTCCAGCCAGAGACAACACAGAGTACAGGGTATGGGGGCCTGTGCTCGTCCAGCCAGAGACAACACAGAGTACAGGGTATGGGGGCCTGTGCTGGTCCAGCCAGAGACAACACAGAGTACAGGGTATGGGTCCTGTGCTGGTCCAGCTAGAGACAACACAGAGTATAGGGTATGGGTCCTGTGCTGGTCCAGCCAGAGACAACACAGAGTACAGGGTATGGGGGCCTGTGCTGGTCCAGCCAGAGACAACACAGAGTACAGGGTATGGGGGCCTGTGCTGGTCCAGCTAGAGACAACACAGAGTACAGGGTATGGGTCCTGTGCTGGTCCAGAATAGAGACAACACAGAGTACAGGGTATGGGTCCTGTGCTGATCCAGCCAGAGACAATACAGAGTACAGGGTATTAAACCTGTGCTGGTCCAGCCAGAGACAACACAGAGTACAGGGTATGGGGTCCTGTGCTGGTCCAGCCAGAGACAACACAGAGTACAGGGTATGGGGCCTGTGCTGGTCCAGCCAGAGACAACACAGAGTACAGGGTATGGGTCCTGTGCTGGTCCAGCTAGAGACAACACAGAGTACAGGGTATGGGGGCTGTGCTGGTCCAGCTAGAGACAACACAGAGTACAGGGTATGGGGTCCTGTGCTGGTCCAGCCAGAGACAACACAGAGTACAGGGTATTGGTCCTGTGCTGGTCCAGCCAGAGACAACACAGAGTACAGTGTATGGGGCCTGTGCTGGTCCAGCCAGAGACGACACAGAGTACAGTGTATGGGGCCTGTGCTGGTCCAGCTAGAGACGACACAGAGTACAGGGTATGGGGCCTGTGCTGGTCCAGCTAGAGACAACACAGAGTACAGGGTATGGGTCCTGTGCTGGTCCAGCCAGAGACAACTACAGAGTACAGGGTATGGGGGCCTGTGCTGGTCCAGCTAGAGACAACACAGAGTACAGGGTATGGGGTCCTGTGCTGGTCCAGCCAGAGACAACACAGAGTACAGGGTATGGGGTCCTGTGCTGGTCCAGCCAGAGACAACACAGAGTACAGGGTATGGGTCCTGTGCTCGTCCAGCTAGAGACAACACAGAGTACAGGGTACGGGTCCTGTGCTGGTCCAGCTAGAGACAACACAGAGTACAGGGTATGGGGTCCTGTGCTGGTCCAGCCAGAGACAACACAGAGTACAGGGTATGGGGCCTGTGCTGGTCCAGCTAGAGACAACACAGAGTACAGGGTATGGGGCCTGTGCTGGTCCAGCTAGAGACAACAGAGTACAGGGTATGGGTCCTGTGCTGGTCCAGCTAGAGACAACACAGAGTACAGGGTATGGGGCCTGTGTAGTTCAACTGTGAAAAAATACACCAAACATTAAAGAAATATATTTTAAAAAGATTTAACAAATAATAGAAGTAGTAAAATAGGTGATTAAACCTGAAGGCTTGTTCCAGTAATATTAACTGCTGCTGGGAAAGACGGGCTGTTTCATGTGGTCGTCGACTGCTGCTGTTGTCTACAGAGCATAACTCTGTTCTCCTCTAGGTGAACCAGCAGGAACGCCCCCATTTCCACGCCCGCCACTACTCCGTCACCCCGCTGGGGACGCAGTCACGACTCATCCAATGGGTGCCACGGCGCCACGCTCTTCGGCCTCTACATTAGCGCTGGCAGCAGAGAGAGGCCGTGCTGCAGGCTCAGAAGGTAATGGTTGTGAGGGTGGAGGTGTGTGTGTGTGTGGGTGATATATTGTAGGAACTTGCTCTGTGAATGTGTAGAGCTCAATTACATTCAACATTGAAACTATGGCAATGCCAGGCACTTTGTTGGGCCTTGAGTTCTGTCTGTACTCATCTCTTCATCACTTTCTGTCTCTCGCTCCTCCCCCAGGCCCAGGATTCGTTCCAGCAGCAGCCCCAGCCCCTCCCTCTGGTTCCACGGCCCAGTGAGCTCTACTACAGCAAGATAGGCCCCGCCCTGAAGGGGTGGGGCTCAGCCTGGGATGTTTAAGCGGCGCGGTGGCCGCTCAGCGTGATGAGGGATGTGCTTAAGGAGCTGATGGCGTCCACGCCCCCTAATCTGCTGGCCAAAGAGCTGTGGTGCTCCTGTACCACGTCTAGCGAGTGGTGGAGGGTCACACAGGTGAGCTGGGGTCAAAGGTCAAACAGGGTTTACTGTCAGTCAGTCAAGGGTTAGAGGTCACACAGGTTGTGTGGCTGCTTCTTCCTCGTATCCTTTCCTTCATCTGCACTGTTTTGAAAACAGCTGATGTGAAAACATGGCTTAACTAAGACTGGATACAGGATCCACTCATAGAGTTGGATAAAGGACTCATCTTTGTAGATCTGTTAATTTCCATACTAAAAGGTCCCTCTATCTTACTCTATGGATTCACCTCTATCGGTCCTCCCCTAGGGCACTGCAGCGCTAGCGGAGCCACCAGAGACTCCGGTTTCATCTCCAGGCTCTGTCGACAGCCGGCCGCGACCGGGAGGTTCATGGGGCGACGCACAATTGGCCTAGCGTCGTCCGGGTTAGGGAGGGCTTGGCCGGTAGGGTTGTCCTTGTCTCATCGCGCACCAGCGACTCCTGTGGCGGGCTGGGTGCAGTGCACGCTGACCAAGGTTGCCAGGTTCACAGTGTTTCCTCCGACACATTGGTGCGGCTGGCTTCCGGGTTGGATGGCGCTGTGTTAAGAAGCAGTACGGCTGGTTGGGTTGGGTTTTGGAGGACGCATGGCTTTCAACCTTCGTCTCTCCCGAGCCCCTACGGGAGTTGTAGCAATGAGACAAGATAGTAATTACTAACAACAATTGGATACCACGAAGTTGGGGGGGTAACATGTAAAAAACAAAAGGTCCTCTATCTTCCTCTATGGATCCACCTGGCTAGGGCTCTCTGACTCGTGCAGATGAAGGAAAGGAAGCCATTTTGGACTAATGCTTGGGAAGTGGAGACGTCAACAAATGTCAAATTAAACCTTTACTGGTGGCTAATTAATGGGAAATGAACGCTCCTCTTCTTCCTCCTCCTCTTCCTCCTGCCACAGTCCTACGCCAGGTCCACTGCTGTGATGTCTATGGTGGGCTACATCATCGGCCTCGGCGACCGTCACCTTGACAACGTGCTGATTGACATGACGACGGGAGAGGTGGTGCACATCGACTACAACGTCTGCTTCGAGAAAGGTAAATAAATAGTTCTATTTTTGAGGTTTGAACGAGCAGCGACCCCCCTGGTTTAGACAGGTTTCACTGTGGATTTCACTGCTGTTTGTCCTGCTGGGGTGTGTGTGTGTGTGTGTGTGTGTGTGTGTGTGTGTGTGTGTGTGTGTGTGTGTGTGTGTGTGTGTGCGTGATGATTCTCTCTGTGTGATGTTTCTCTGTGTGTGTGTGTGATGTTTCTCTCTGTGTGATGTTTCTCTCTGTGTGTGTGTGATGTTTCTCTCTGTGTGTGTGTGATGTTTCTCTCTGTGTGTGTGTGATGTTTCTCTCTGTGTGTGTGTGATGTTTCTCTCTGTGTGTGTGTGATGTTTCTCTCTCTGTGTGTGTGATGTTTCTCTCTCTGTGTGTGTGATGTTTCTCTCTGTGTGTGTGGTCTCCAGGGAAGAGCCTGCGTGTACCAGAGAAAGTGCCGTTCCGTATGACCCACAACATCGAGACGGCCCTGGGAGTCACTGGGGTGGAGGGCATCTTCAGACTGTCCTGTGAACAGGTACTAGCTAGTGGAACAGTCTCCTGTGAACAGGTACTAACTAGTGGAACAGTCTCCTGTGAACAGGTACTAACTAGTGGAACAGTCTCCTGTGAACAGGTACTAACTAGTGGAACAGTCTCCTGTGAACAGGTACTAACTAGTGGAACAGTCTCCTGTGAACAGGTACTAACTAGTGGAACAGTCTCCTGTCAACAGGTACTAGCTAGTGGAACAGTCTCCTGTCAACAGGTACTAACTAGTGGAACAGTCTCCTGTCAACAGGTACTAACTAGTGGAACAGTCTCCTGTGAACAGGTACTAACTAGTGGAACAGTCTCCTGTGAACAGGTACTAACTAGTGGAACAGTCTCCTGTGAACAGGTACTAGCTAGTGGAACAGTCTCCTGTGAACAGGTACTAACTAGTGGAACAGTCTCCTGTGAACAGGTACTAACTAGTGGAACAGTCTCCTGTGAACAGGTACTAACTAGTGGAACAGTCTCTTGTGAACAGGTACTAACTAGTGGAACAGTCTCCTGTGAACAGGTACTAACTAGTGGAACAGTCTCCTGTGAACAGGTACTAACTAGTGGAACAGTCTCCTGTGAACAGGTACTAACTAGTGGAACAGTCTCCTGTGAACAGGTACTAACTAGTGGAACAGTCTCCTGTGAACAGGTACTAACTAGTGGAACAGTCTCCTGTGAACAGGTACTAACTAGTGGAACAGTCTCCTGTGAACAGGTACTAGCTAGTGGAACAGTCTTCAGACTCCTGTGAACAGGTACTAACTAGTGGAACAGTCTCCTGTGAACAGGTACTAACTAGTGGAAAAGTCTCCTGTGAACAGGTACTAGCTAGTGGAACAGTCTCCTGTGAACAGGTACTAACTAGTGGAACAGTCTCCTGTGAACAGGTACTAACTAGTGGAACAGTCTCTAACTGGAACAGTCTCCAGAACAGGTACTAACTAGTGGAACAGTCTCCTGTGAACAGGTACTAACTAGTGGAACAGTCTCCTGTGAACAGGTACTAACTAGTGGAACAGTCTCCTGTGAACAGGTACTAACTAGTGGAACAGTCTCCTGTGAACAGGTACTAACTAGTGGAACAGTCTCCTGTGAACAGGTACTAACTAGTGGAACAGTCTCCTGTGAACAGGTACTAGCTAGTGGAACAGTCTCCTGTGAACAGGTACTAGCTAGTGGAACAGTCTCCTGTGAACAGGTACTAGCTAGTGGAACAGTCTCCTGTGAACAGGTACTAGCTAGTGGAACAGTCTCCTGTGAACAGGTACTAGCTAGTGGAACAGTCTCCTGTGAACAGGTACTAGCTAGTGGAACAGTCTCCTGTGAACAGGTACTAACTAGTGGAACAGAACAGGTACTAACTAGTGGAACAGTCTCCTGTGAACAGGTACTAACTAGTGGAACAGTCTCCTGTGAACAGGTACTGGAACTAGTGGAACAGTCTCCTGTGAACAGGTACTAACTAGTGGAACAGTCTCCTGTGAACAGGTACTAACTAGTGGAACAGTCTTGTGAACAGGTACTAACTAGTGGAACAGTCTCCTGTGAACAGGTACTAACTAGTGGAACAGACTCCTGTGAACAGGTACTAACTAGTGGAACAGACTCCTGTGAACAGGTACTAACTAGTGGAACAGTCTCCTGTGAACAGGTACTAGCTAGTGGAACAGTCTCCTGTGAACAGGTACTAGCTAGTGGAACAGTCTCCTGTCAACAGGTACTAGCTAGTGGAACAGTCTCCTGTGAACAGGTACTAGCTAGTGGAACAGTCTCCTGTGAACAGGTACTAGCTAGTGGAACATTTCGGAGACTCTTCTGCTGTGGTGCCTTGGGTGACATTAAACTCCTTTAAACTTCCTGGCTTTGTCTGCTGTTGATCACCTCAAACTTCACTTACAGCTTCGTTTTGTTTACCTCTAAACATTTCTAAAACGTTCCTGACACATTTAAAGACATTCCTGAAACGTTTTTAAAAAAATGTTAAGTTTCTGAAACATGCAAATCATATTCTAATCTTCTCTTTTCTGATTGGTCAGGTGGTCCAGATGATGCTAACCTCTCCTCTTTGATTGGTCAGGTGGTCCAGATGATGCTAACCTCTCCTCTTTGATTGGTCAGGTGGTCCAGATGATGCTAACCTCTCCTCTTTGATTGGTCAGGTGGTCCAGATGATGCTAACCTCTCCTCTTTGATTGGTCAGGTGGTCCAGATGATGCTAACCTCTCCTCTTTGATTGGTCAGGTGGTCCAGATGATGCTAACCTCTCCTCTTTGATTGGTCAGGTGGTCCAGATGATGCTAACCTCTCCTCTTTGATTGGTCAGGTGGTCCAGATGATGCTAACCGCTCTCCTCTTTTGATTGGGCAGCAGGTCCAGAGAACAAGCAGAGCTTTGAGGGTCAGGTGGTCCAGATGATCACACGCTCCCTCTTTGATTGGTCAGGTGGCTGAGATCAAGGTGTGGGCAGGGGAGACGAGGCACACCAGCTCTCTGGAGGCTGTCTGAAATGACACCTCTGGTGTAGACTGGACGTCCTGGGGGAGGTGGAGCTTCGGGGGGGCCGTTTACGGAGGGGGGCAGCAGGCGGAGAACAATGACCAGAGCAAGAGGGAGATGAGAGAGACATCACTACGCTCCCTCTTCTCTTCCTACGTGGCTGAGATCAAGGTGAGCAGGGGAGACGGAGGCACATCAGCTCTCTGTGTCTGTCTTCAATGACACTCTGTTCCTTCCTAGAGGTACCTCCCTCCTATGTTGTGGATAGAGCACCACATCACCTGTCGTTCCCACTTACCAGATGTTCTGAAATGACCAGGCCACTTCATCTTCCTTCCTTCACTACCTCCTTCCTTCACTACCTCCTTCCTTCACTACCTCCTTCCTTCACTACCTCCTTCCTTCACTACCTCCTTCCTTCTTCACTACCTCCCTCCTTCACTACCTCCCTCCTTCACTACCTCCTTCCTTCCTTCACTACCTCCTCCTTCACTACCTCCTCCTTCACTACCTCCCTCCTTCACTACCTCCTTCCTTCCTTCACTACCTCCCTCCTTCCTTCACTACCTCCTCCTTCCTTCACTACCTCCCTCCTTCACTACCTCCCTCCTTCACTACCTCCTTCCTTCACTACCTCCTTCCTTCACTACCTCCTTCCTTCCTTCACTACCTCCTCCCTCCTTCACTACCTCCCTCCTTCACTACCTACCCCTCCTTCCTTCACTACCTCCCCTCCTTCCTTCACTACCTCCCTCCTTCCTTCACTACCTCCCCTCCTTCCTTCACTACCTCCCTCCTTCCTTCACTACCTCCCTCCTTCCTTCACTACCTCCCTCCTTCCTTCACTACCTCCTTCCTTCCTTCACTACCTCACCCCCTCCCTTTCTCCCTCCTTCACTACCTCCCTCCTTCACTACCTCACCCCTCCCTTTCTCCCTCCTTCACTACCTCCCTCCTTCACTACCTACCTCCTTCCTTCCTTCACTACCTCCCTCCTTCCTTCACTACCTCCCTCCTTCCTTCACTACCTCCCTCCTTCCTTCACTACCTCACCCCCCTTCTCCACCCCCTCCAGGTGAACTGGTTTAAGAACCGTGAGGAGATGTTGGGGGTCCTGCCCCAGGTGGAGGGGGCAGTGGAGGAGTACCTCACCCTGCAGAAGCTGCTCTCTCAGGGGGACAAGATGACAACCAAGATCCTGGAGGAAATGAGCTTCCTGGAGGGGGCTGAGAGCTGCTCAGACCACCTCATACTCACCCTGGAACACAGGTCTGTTACACTCCTGACCTCTAACCCCAGACCACCTCATACTCACCCTGGAACACAGGTCTGTTACACCTTGGGACACAGTTATGTAACCCCTGACCTCTAACCCCAGACCACATCATACTTACCCTGGAACACAGGTCTGTTAAACTCCTGACCTCTAACCCCAGACCACCTCATACTTACCCTGGAACACAGTTATGTAACCCTGACCTCTAACCCCAGACCATCTCATACTCACCCTGGAACACAGTTATGTAACCCTGACCTCTAACCCCAGACCACCTCATACTCACCCTGGATCACAGTTATGTAACCCTGACCTCTAACCCCAGACCACCTCATACTCACCCTGGAACACAGTTATGTAACCCTGACCTCTCACCCCAGACCACCTCATACTCACCCTGGATCACAGTTATGTAACCCTGACCTCTAACCCCAGACCACCTCATACTCACCCTGGAACACAGTTATGTAACCCTGACCTCTAACCCCAGACCACCTCATACTCACCCTGGAACACAGTTATGTAACCCCTGACCTCTAACCCCAGACCACCTCATACTTACCCTGGAACACAGGTCTGTTACACTCCTGACCTCTAACCCCAGACCACCTCATACTTACCCTGGAACACAGGTCTGTTACACTCCTGACCTCTAACCCCAGACCACCTCATACTTACCCTGGAACACAGGTCTGTTACACTCCTGACCTCTAACCCCAGACCATCTCATACTTACCCTGGAACACAGTTATGTAACCTCTGACCTCTTGCAGAGGGAGGTGTTCAGACCCAGGGTTCTGATCAGGAAGTTGGTCACAATGCAACACGGATTAGACACTCTTGAACATGGCCCCCTCTCACTCCGTAGGTACACAGAGCTCTGTATGTGATTTTTCTCCCTCTCCCCCACCAGGTACTCTGAACACACCCAGCTAGCATCTCGTCAGCGTACCGTCCAGGAGTTGATCCAGGGGAAGCAGGGGGACCTGGACCAGTGGGATGTCCCAGTACCAAGCAGCCTTCAGCAGCCTGGAGGCCACACAGCTGGCCAGTCTACTGCAGGACATCAGCAGTCACATAGACCTGGTTAGTGTCTGTAGAGGTGGGAGAGGGGTTCTGTCTGGCCAGTCTACTGCAGGACATCAGCAGTCACATAGACCTGGGTTAGTGTCTGTAGAGGTGGGAGAGGGGTTCTGTCTGGCCAGTCTACTGCAGGACATCAGCGGTCATATAGACCTGTTAGTGTCTGTAGAGGTGGGAGAGGGGGGTGTCTGTTCCAGCTGGCCAGTCTACTGCAGGACATCAGCAGTCATATAGACCTGGGTTAGTGTCTGTAGAGGTGGGAGAGGGGGTTCTGTCTGGCCAGTCTACTGCAGGACATCAGCAGTCACATATACCTGGGTTAGTGTCTGTAGAGGTGGGAGAGGGGGTTCTGTGTCTCCAGCTGACCAGTCTACTGCAGGACATCAGCAGTCATATAGACCTGGGTTAGTGTCTGTAGAGGTGGGAGAGGGGGTTCTGTCTGGCCAGTCTACTGCAGGACATCAGCAGTCACATAGACCTGGGTTAGTGTCTGTAGAGGTGGGAGAGGGGGTTCTGTCTGGCCAGTCTACTGCAGGACATCAGCGGTCATATAGACCTGCTAGTGTCTGTAGAGGTGGAGAGGGGGGTTCTGTCTGGCCAGTCTACTGCAGGACATCAGCAGTCACATAGACCTGATTAATTAACCTTCTATCTCTTCTTCCCTCCCCCAGGTCCTCCCAGCTACGCCCCGGCCACAGCCTCTGCAGAACGCCGCCAGGCCCACCTAATCAGCCAGTGCGAGGGCCTGGAGGCTGAGTTGGGCTCCCGCAGCAGCGCCGTGGGGGCCCTGCGAGGCTGTCTGGAGCAACTGCACAGCTATGCCACTGTGGCTCTGCTGTACCCGCGGGCGTGCTGCTGCGCCACAGGGCCCACCTCTGGAAACAGTGGCTGGAAGAGCTGCTCTGTGACATGACTGTTGACCACTGCCAGCAGATCTCCAGACAGTGAGTTGGAGTGGACACATGCTGGCTTTCTCCTCTCCTCTCTTTCTTGCCATCTTTCCTTCTCATTCCTCATTTTCTCTGTCTGTCTCTCTCCTCTCTCCTCTGTCTCTCTGTCTCTGTCTGTCTCTGTCTGTCTCTGTCTGTCTCTCTCCTCTCTCCTCTGTCTCTGTCTGTCTCTCTCCTCTCTCCTCTGTCTCTGTGTCTGTCTGTCTCTGTCTGTTTCTCTCTCTCCTCTCTCTCTTTTCTCCTCTCTCCTCTCTCCTCTCTCCTCTCTGTCTGTCTCTTGTCTGTCTCTTGTCTGTCTCTCTCCCTCTCCTCTGTCTCTCTCTCCTCTCTCCTCTGTCCGTCTGTCTCTGTCTGTCTCTGTCTGTCTCTGTCGGTCTCTGTCGGTCTCTCTCTCCTCTCTCTCCTGCTCTCTCTCTCGCTCTCTCTCTCTAATATTTTATTATTTTCATTAAATGGACAGTTATTTTATCAATCTGTGCTCTACCTTCCTTCCAAACGCCCCCCCTCCAGGTATGAGGTCCAGTTTGCCCCCAGCCTCCCCTTGCGTCGTGCCAGTTCCTGTCCAGTTGAGTTGGCCCTGCAGCACCAGGCGTCAGAGACCAACACGCGTGTCCTGCGCCAGGCGGAGCGTGTCAGGCCGAGCCACGGTCCACGCGTGTGAAGAACAGCTGCAGGAGATCGAGCGTTGCATCAGTGTGTTCCTCCTAGAGAACCCAGAGCAGGGCTCTCTCAGCCTGGCCACCATCATCTCATCAGCCCTCTGCACCCTCACCAGGTCTGTCTGGCTGGCTGTGTGCTGGGGATAGACGTGGGTGGCTGGGGATAGACGTGGGTGGCTGGCTGTGTGCTGGGGTTAGACGTGGGTGGCTGGGGATAGACGTGGGTGGCTGGGGTTAGACGTGGGTGGCTGGGGATAGACGTGGGTGGCTGGGGATAGACGTGGGTGGCTGGGGATAGACGTGGGTGGCTGGGGTTAGACGTGGGTGGCTGGGGATAGACGTGGGTGGGTGGGGATAGACGTGGGTGGGTGGGGTTAGACGTGGGTGGGTGTGTGCTGGGGATAGACGTGGGTGGCTGGGGATAGACGTGGGTGGCTGTGTGCTGGGGATAGACGTGGGTGTGTGTGTGCTGGGGATAGACGTGGGTGGGTGGGTGTGCTGGGGATAGACGTGGGTGGCTGGCTGTGTGCTGGGGATAGACGTGGGTGGGTGGGGGATAGACGTGGGTGGGTGGGGGATAGACGTGGGTGGCTGGCTGTGCTGGGGTTAGGCGTGGGTGGCTGTGTGCTGGGGATAGACGTGGCTGGCTGTGTGCTGGGGATAGACGTGGGTGGGTTGGTGTGCTGGGGATAGACGTGGGTGGCTGGCGGTGGGTTGGTGTGCTTGGGATAGACGTGGGTGGGGTGGGGGATAGACGTGGGTGGCTGGCTGTGTGCTGGGGATAGACGTGGCTGGCTGTGTGCTGGGGATAGACGTGGCTGGCTGTGTGCTGGGGATAGACGGGGTGTGTGTGTGTGCTGGGGATAGACGTGGGTGTGTGTGCTGGGGATAGACGTGGGGGTGTGTGTGCTGGGGTTAGACGTGGGTGGGTTGGGTGTGCTGGGGATAGACATGGGTGGCTGGCTGTGTGCTGGGGATAGACGTGGGTGGGTGTGTGGATACTTGAGACCAGCCTAGTGGTTGAGGGAGCAACTAGTGTTCCTGATGTCTTGTGGCAGGGTGTGTGTGGTG
>NC_068425.1:36397318-36404898 GCF_023373465.1 Oncorhynchus keta | reverse complement strand
TTTATACGGCCGGGGACTGTTTTTTAATACGGCCGGGGACTGTTTTTTAATACGGCCGGGGACTGTTTTTTAATACGGCCGGGGACTGGTTTTGTGAGCGGAAACTTGAATGTTGCGTCCAATATATGCCTACATTCTGAAACATGTTGACAATTTTATGCATGTCTGCCCGAAAGCAGAGAACTGGTTGGTCATTCAGCGTGTTGCCTCTCCTCTTAATAATAATAATGATAATATTGATTATCTGCTCCTAATGGTCTCTCCTCTCTCTCTCTCTGTTTGTGTTGTAGATTGTGGACCAGATCAACACTAAGCTCCCAGCGTGGTTTGTGGAGAAGCTGCTGGCTCCGACATCACAGCTCCTGGAGCTACGCTTCAACAGGGACAGAGAGGTGGGTGTGTTTGTCCGGGATGTGACAAATGGAAACACGTTCTTGACTTTTAAACTGCCGTTAAAACGATAAGAAAAATGTGTAGAATTGTGACCTATGGGGCCAATGAAGTTCCATCTAGCACAGACATAGGCTGAATGCCAAACCCAACACTTGGGCCCCTAAGCCCTTTATCTAGTGGCCACTTGCTGTTGTGTTCGATTAGTGATCATTTGAGTCTGCAAGAGTTTTGCCCCAAAGGAGGAGCATTGAGACGATGCACACTAATGTTACAGAGATGTAATGTTAGCTAGCTAAGGATGTTGAAGCTCTGATAACAGATGTAATGTTAGCTAAGGATGTTGGGCTCTGATAACAGATGTAATGTTAGCCTAAGGATGTTAGGCTCTGATAACAGATGTAATGTTGGCTAGCTAAGGATGTTGGGCTCTGATAAACACAGATGCCAATGTTAGCTAGCTAAGGATGCTGGGCTCTGATAACAGATGTAATGTTAGCTAGCTAAGGATGTTGGGCTCTGATAAACACAGAGATGTATGGTTAGCTAAGGATGTTGGGCTCTGATAACATATGTAATGTTAGCTAGCTAAGGATGTTGGGCTCTGATAACAGATGTAATGTTAGCTAGCTAAGGATGTTGGGCTCTGATAAACACTGATGTAATGTTAGCTAGCTAAGGATGTTGGGCTCTGATAAACACTGATGTAATGTTAGCTAGCTAAGGATGTTGGGCTCTGATAAACACAGAGATGTAATGTTAGCTAGCTAAGGATGTTGGGCTCTGATAAACACAGAGATGTAATGTTAGCTAGCTAAGGATGTTGGGCTCTGATAACAGATGTAATGTTAGCTAGCTAAGGATGTTGGGCTCTGATAACAGATGTAATGTTAGCTAGCTAAGGATGTTGGGCTCTGATAACAGATGTAATGTTAGCTAGCTGAGGATGTTGGGCTCTGATAAACACAGAGATGTAATGTTAGCTAGCTAAGGATGTTGGGCTCTGATAACAGACGTAATGTACTAGCTAAGGATGTTGGGCTCTGATAAACACAGATGTAATATGTTGGCTGGCTAAAGGATGTTGGGCTCTGATAAACACAGAGATGGTAATGTTACAGAGATGTTAGATGTAATGTTATTAGCTAAGGATGTTGGGCTCTGATAAACAGATGTAATGTTGGCTGGCTAAGGATGTTGGGCTCTGATAAACACAGAGATGTAATGTTAGCTAAGGATGTTGGGCTCTGATAACAGATGTAATGTTAGCTAGCTAAGGATGTTGGGCTCTAATAAACAGATGTAATGTTAGCTAAGGATGTTGGGCTCTGATCAACACCGATGTAATGTTAGCTAGCTAAGGATGTTGGGCTCTAATAAACAGATGTAATGTTAGCTAAGGATGTTGGGCTCTGATAAACAGATGTAATGTTAGCTAGCTAAGGATGTTGGGCTCTAATAAACAGATGTAATGTTAGCTAAGGATGTTGGGCTCTAATAAACAGATGTAATGTTAGCTAAGGATGTTGGGCTCTGATCAACACCGATGTAATGTTAGCTAGCTAAGGATGTTGGGCTCTGATAAACACATAGATGTAATGTTAGCTAGCTAAGGATGTTGGGCTCTAATAAACAGATGTAATGTTAGCTAGCTAAGGATGTTGGGCTCTGATAACAGATGTAATGTTAGCTAGCTAAGGATGTTGGGCTCTAATAAACAGATGTAATGTTAGCTAAGGATGTTGGGCTCTGATAAACACAGATGTAATGTTAGCTAGCTAAGGATGTTGGGCTCTGATAAACACTGATGTAATGTTAGCTAGCTAAGGATGTTGGGCTCTGATAAACACAGATGTAATGTTAGCTAGCTAAGGATGTTGGGCTCTGATAAACACTGATGTAATGTTAGCTAGCTAAGGATGTTGGGCTCTGATAAACACTGATGTAATGTTAGCTAGCTAAGGATGTTGGGCTCTGATAACAGATGTAATGTTAATTCACTGACCCCCACTGACCCCCTCTGCCCCCAGGTGATGTCAGCAGCCCTGGGTGTGTACCAGTCTGTTTTGAGCCTGAAGAACATCCCCATTCTGGAAGCAGCGTATAAACTGGTTCTGGGAGAGATGGCCTGTGCCCTGTCCAGCCTTCTGGCCCCCCTGGGCCTCTCTCCGACCCCTGGTACCCCCTCCCCAACCCTCCACCCTTTCCGGCATCCAGCACCCTGTCTTCGCCCCCCTCACCCTCACCCCAGAGGGTAGAGTTCACCATCATCTTCAACCTGTCAGCCCTCACCACCATTACAACACCAAGAACTCACTCATAGGGGTATGTTGGATTACCACACACACACACACACACACACACACACACACACACACACACACACACACACACACACACACACACACACACACACATATATATTTCTGGCTCAAATACCGAGAACTCACTCATAGGGGTATGTTACGTAACACACACACTGCGCTACCATCAGCAACACCCAAGTAACATGACTGAACTATAACTTAAGAATGTACCTCTGGCTTGCCTCCCCCCCCTTCTGCCTCTCCCTCTGCCCCCTCTCCCCTCTGTCTACCCCCCTCCCTCTGCTCTACCTCTCCCTCTGCTCTGCCCCCCTCTCCCTCTGCCCCCCTCTCCCTCTGCCCCCCCCCTCTCTCCCTCTGCCCCCCTCTCCCTCTGCCCCCCTCTCCCTCTGCCCCCTCTCCCTCTGCCCCCCTCTCTCCCTCTGCCCCCCCTCTCCCTCTGCCCCCCCTCTCCTCTGCTCTGCCCCCCCTCTCCTCTGCCCTGCCCCCCTCTGCTCTGCCCCCCTCTCCCTCTGCTCTGACCCCCCTCTCCCTCTGCTCTGCCCCCCTCTCCCCTCTGACCCCCTCTCCCTCTGCCCCCTCTCCCTCTGCCCCCCTCTCCCTCTGCCCCCTCTCCCTCTGCCCCCCTCTCCTCTGCTCTGACCCCCTCCCTGCCTGCCCCCCTCTCCCTCTGCCCTGCCCCCTCTCCTCTCTCTGCCCTGCCCCCTCTGCCCTCTGCCCCTGCCCCCTCTCCCTGCCCTGCCCCCCTCCCTCTGCCCTGCCCCCCCTCCTCTGCCCTGCCCCCCTCTCCCTCTGCTCTGGGCCCCCTCTCCCTCTGCTCTGCCCCCTCTCCCTCTGCTCTGACCCCCTCTCCCTCTTCTCTGACCCCCTCTGCCCTGCCCCCCTCCCTCTGCCCTGCCCTGCCCCCCCTCTGCTCTGCCCCCCTCTCGCTCTGCCCCCTCTCTCCCTCTGCCCCATCTGCCCTCTGCCCTCCTCCCTCTGCCCTCTGCCCTCCCCTCTGCCTCTCCCTCCCTCTGCCTCTCCCTCCCTCTGCCCCCCTCTGCCTCTCCCTCCCTCTGCCTCTCCCTCTGTAGATGTGGGCTCTGTCTCCGACGGTGTTTGCGTTGTTGAGTCAGAACCTGATGTTGGTCCACTCTGACCTGGCCGTCTACCACCCTGCTGTACAATATGCTGTGTTATATACCCTGTACTCACACTGTACCAGGTAACACACACTACCACCCTGTACTCACACTGTACCAGGTAACACACACTACCACCCTGTACTCACACTGTACCAGGTAACACACACTACCACCCTGTACTCACACTGTACCAGGTAACACACACTACCACCCTGTACTCACACTGTACCAGGTAACACACACTACCACCCTGTACTCACACTGTACCAGGTAACACACACTACCACCCTGCTGTACAATATGCTGTGTTATATACCCTGTACTCACACTGTACCAGGTAACACACACTACCACCCTGTACTCACACTGTACCAGGTAAAACACTACCACCCTGTACTCACACTGTACCAGGTAACACACACTACCACCCTGTACTCACACTGTACCAGGTAACACACACTACCACCACCGTGTACTCACACTGTACCAGGTAACACACACTACCACCCTGTACTCACACTGTACCAGGTAACACACACTACCACCCTGTACTCACACTGTACCAGGTAACACACACTACCACCCTGTACTCACACTGTTCCAGGTAACACACACTACCACCCTGCTGTACAATATGCTGTGTTATATACCCTGTACTCACACTGTACCAGGTAACACACACTACCACCCTGTACTCACACTGTACCAGGTAACACACTACCACCCTGTACTCACACTGTACCAGGTAACACACACTACCACCCTGTACTCACACTGTACCAGGTAACACACACTACCACCTGCTGTACTCACACTGTACCAGGTAACACACACTACCACCTGTACTCACACTGTACCAGGTAACACACACTACCACCCTGTACTCACACTGTACCAGGTCACACACTACCACCCTGTACTCACACTGTACCAGGTAACACACACTACCACCCTGTACTCACACTGTACCAGGTAACACACACTACCACCCTGCACTCGCACTGTACCAGGTAACACACACTACCACCCTGTACTCACACTGTACCAGGTAACACACACTACCACCCTGTACTCACACTGTACCAGGTAACACACTACCACCCTGCTGTACAATATGCTGTGTTATATACCCTGTACTCACACTGTACCAGGTAACACACACTACCACCCTGTACTCACACTGTACCAGGTAACACACTACCACCCCTGTACAATAACTAGGTATCACACTGTACCAGGTAACACACACTACCACCCTGTACTCACACTGTACCAGGTAACACACACTACCACCCTGTACTCACACTGTACCAGGTAACACACTACCACCCTGTACTCACACTGTACCAGGTAACACACACTACCACCCTGTACTCACACTGTACCAGGTAACACACTACCACCCTGCACTACACTGTACCAGGTAACACACACTGCCACCCTGTACTCACACTGTACCAGGTAACACACACTACCACCCTGTACTCACACTGTACCATGTAACACACAATACCACCCTGCTGTTATATACCCTGTACTCACACTGTACCAGGTAACACACACTACCACCCTGTACTCACACTGTACCACAAAACTTCAATCTTTTTTAACCAGTTCACCACATTCTGTTGCCTTATCTTTCAATCTTCTCTCTCTCTCTCTCTCCCTCTGTACTTTTCAGACATGATCACTTCATCTCACTCCAGCCTGTCCTCCTCCTCCCCTTCTCTCTTTGTAGGGGCGGTCATCAGCAGGTAACCACGGCAACCAGAAACACTTCAGCACCCTGCTGACCCTGCTGGAGCCCTGCTGAGAAGGAGCAGCTCTACACTGAGGCCAGGTACTCACGCTATACATGACACACACACCCACACACACTGATGTTACACACACACACACACACACACACACACACACACACACAGGTGTACCAGTTGACACGATAACTGTGGGTGGAATTAATTGTCATCAAAAGGAGACTTTATTACATTTCTTCAAAACAATCCAGCTTGTATTATTTAATTAGTGCAGTAATGGAGCTTGTCAGCGACCCTGGATGTTACGAGACGCAGCATTTTATAGCAAAGTTCATCCTCCGGGATGTTCATGACAAACAACAGATGTATGGAATGGGTCACGAGGTTAGGATTCATATATAAAATATACTAATAATTCACAGCAGACTGTATCTGCTGTAAAGACTGTCCTTATTGTGTAGAGACCAGGTTCTGGCCCCCCAGCTCCGTACTGGAGCCGTGTCCCCCTGGGGGACCCCCCAACTCCGTACTGGAGCCGTGTCCCCCCCCAGTACAGAAACATTACCTCAGGCTCTGGAATGTGGTATCACCCAAAGACATGGTCCATCTCCTGTCAGTGTTAAATCTCCCAGAGGCCCATCCTCCGTAGAACACACACAGTGTTCTCAGAACCCTCTGTTCTGTTAAATAAAACAACCTTTTGGTGCCATGACCGTATTATAACACAATCTTGTCATTTCTCCACCATATAACCTAACCGTGTGTGTGTGTGTGTGTGTGTGTGTGTGTGTGTGTGTGTGTGTGTGTGTTCCAAACAGGAAGCTGTTGTTGACGTGGTCTCTGGAGATGTGCCTGATGATGAAGAGGTCTGATACCTACACCCCTCTCTTCTCCCTGCCCTCCTTCCACAAGTTCTGCAAGGGTCTGTTCCACAACGGTAAATACTGTGGATCTATAGAGAGGGTCTGTTCCTCAACGGTAGAATACTGTTTATCTATAGAGAGGGTCTGTTCCACAACGGTAAATACTGTTTATCTATAGAGAGGGTCTGTTCCACAACGGTAAATACTGTTTAACTATAGAGAGGGTCTGTTTCGGTCTGTTCCACAACGGTAAATACTGTCTTATCTATAGAGAGGGTCTGCTCCACAACGGTAAATACTGTTTAACTATAGAGAGGGTCTGTTCCACAACGGTAAATACTGTTTATCTATAGAGAGGGTCTGTTCCACGTGGTCAACGGTAAATACTGTTTAACTATAGAGAGGGTCTGTTCCACAACGGTAAATACTGTTTATCTATAGAGAGGGTCTCTCCACAACGGGTTCCACAACGGTAAATACTGTTTATCTATAGAGAGGGTCTGTTCCACAACGGTAAATACTGTTTATCTATAGAGAGGGTCTGTTCCACAACGGTAAATACTGTTTATCTATAGAGAGGGTCTGTTCCACAACGGTAAATACTGTTTAACTATAGAGAGGGTCTGTTCCACAACGGTAAATACTGTTTATCTATAGAGAGGGTCTGTTCCAAACGGTAAATACTGTTTATCTATAGAGAGGGTCTGTTCCACAACGGTAAATACTGTTTATCTATAGAGAGGGTCTGTTCCACAACGGTAAATACTGTTTATCTATAGAGAGGGTCTGTTCCACAACGGTAAATACTGTTTAACTATAGAGAGGGTCTGTTCCGGTAAATACTGTTTAACTATAGAGAGGGTCTGTTCCACAACGGTAAATACTGTTTATCTATAGAGAGGGTCTGTTCCAACGGTAAATACTGTTTATGTATAGAGGTCTGTTCCAACGGTAAATACTGTTTATCTATAGAGAGGGTCTGTTCCACAACGGTAAATACTGTTTATCTATAGAGAGGGTCTGTTCCACAACGGTAAATACTGTTTATCTATAGAGAGGGTCTGTTCCACAACGGTAAATACTGTTTAATCTATAGAGAGGGTCTGTTCCACAACGGTAAAT